>NC_068452.1:27250064-27546501 GCF_023373465.1 Oncorhynchus keta
AGAAAAAAATATATATATATATTTCCTATTTTTACAAATTGATACTTGGAGTCAAAGTATCAATATAATATTGTCCAGAAATAATATAGCGATATGTAACTAAATCGGTTATTCCCCCCCCTCACTACTGTCAGGGCTTCTGGGTGCTGCTGAGAGGAGGACATACATGTGCATCCTGTCTGTCTCTGACAGCACCAATCGGCTGTGGGTTAGCAGCTGTGGCTGGCGCTGCCCTGGCCCACTGCTGTTCACTCACTCTGCAGTCTGTACCAGGTCATAGCCCACCAGCCACCCGCTGCCCTCATTGTTACCATAGACCCCCTCCCTCCCCTCCCTCCATACTCACCCGCTCCCCTCATTGTTACCATAGACCCCCCCTCCCTCCCTCCCTCCCTCCCTCCCTCCCTCCCTCCCTCCATACTCACCTTCTCTCAGGATTCCATTGCTCTCTCTGACTAATTTCTCTCCCTCCCTCTTTTCTGTCGATTCCACTCTCTTTTACCCTCTTCGTTCCTCACCCAGCCTCCTCTCTCTGTCTCTGTCTCTCTCTCTTTTACCCTCTTCGTTCCTCACCCAGCCTCCTCTCTCTGTCTCTGTCTCTCTCTCTTTACCCTCTTCGTTCCTCACCCAGCCTAATCTCTCTGTCTCTGTCTCTCTCTTTTACCCTCTTCGTTCCTCACCCAGCCTAACTCTCTCTGTCTCTGTCTCTCTCTTTACCCTCTTCGTTCCTCACCCAGCCTACTCTCTCTGTCTCTGTCTCTCTCTCTTTTACCCTCTTGTTCCTCACCCAGCCTACTCTCTCTGTCTCTGTCTCTCTCTCTTTACCCTCTTCGTTCCTCACCCAGCCTACTCTCTCTGTCTCTGTCTCTCTCTCTGTTTACCCTCTTCGTTCCTCACCCAGCCTCCTCTCTCTGTCTCTGTCTCTCTCTCTTTTACCCTCTTCGTTCCTCACCCAGCCTACTCTCTCTGTCTCTGTCTCTCTCTCTTTTACCCTCTTCGTTCCTCACCCAGCCTCCTCTCTCTGTCTCTGTCTCTCTCTCTTTTCCCCTCTTCGTTCCTCACCCAGCCTACTCTCTCTGTCTCTGTCTCTCTCTTTTACCCTCTTCGTTCCTCACCCAGCCTACTCTCTCTGTCTCTGTCTCTCTCTCTTTTACCCTCTTCGTTCCTCACCCAGCCTACTCTCTCTGTCTCTGTCTCTCTCTCTTTTACCCTCTTCGTTCCTCACCCAGCCTACTCTCTCTGTCTCTGTCTCTCTCTCTTTTACCCTCTTCGTTCCTCACCCAGCCTACTCTCTCTGTCTCTGTCTCTCTCTCTTTTACCCTCTTCGTTCCTCACCCAGCCTCCTCTCTCTGTCTCTGTCTCTCTCTCTTTTACCCTCTTCGTTCCTCACCCAGCCTACTCTCTCTGTCTCTGTCTCTCTCTCTTTTACCCTCTTCGTTCCTCACCCAGCCTCCTCTCTCTGTCTCTGTCTCTCTCTCTTTTACCCTCTTCGTTCCTCACCCAGCCTACTCTCTCTGTCTCTGTGTCTCTCTCTTTTACCCTCTTCGTTCCTCACCCAGCCTCCTCTCTCTGTCTCTGTCTGTCTCTCCCTTTATCCCCCAGTGTTGTTCCCTCTCTCCCCCTATTATTTAGCCTCTGTCTTTACGGTCCAGTACAGTAGACTGCAGTGGCTGCTTGGGACAGACAGAGACACACTCCCTCCTCAGGCATTTTAATGTGTGCTAATCGATACCCCAGCGCTCAGGGAGGTGATAATTTGGACTGACCTGAAATTATTGTTGCTGTAAATGAAGCCAGTCTTTATCTGGGTCTTTTTTCTCTCTCTTTTTTTTCTGCTCCTCTTTTTTTTTTACTAATGAAAATTCTGCGGACCTCTGGCTCTCTGAATGACTGCATGGGCCAGTACATTAACACTGCTCTTAGAAAGAGAGGAGGGGAGCTGCAGGGGACCGTGTGGAGGAGGGGGGCTGGAAATTCAATTATAACTGTGTCCCGGCAGTAATTTCACTGGAATAAATGGGACAGGGAGCGGGAGAGGAGATAGATAGACAGAGATCACAGGAGAAGAGATAGACAGAGATCACAGGAGAGAGGGACATTTTTTTATTTTTTATTTCACCTTTATTGAACCAGGTAGGCTAGTTGAGAACAAGTTCTCATTTGCAACTGCGACCTGGCCAAGATAAAGCATAGCAGTGTGAACAGACAACACAGAGTTACACATGTTGTAAACAATTAACAAGTCAATAACACAGTAGAAAAAAAGGGGAGTCTATATACATTGTGTGCAAAAGGCATGAGGAGGTAGGCGAATAATTACAATATTGCAGATTAACACTGGAGTGATAAATGATCAGATGATCATGTACAGGTAGAGATATTGGTGTGCAAAAGAGCAGAAAAGTAAATAAATAAAAACTGTGGGGATGAGGTAGGTGAAAATGGGTGGGCTATTTACCAATAGATTATGTACAGCTGCAGCGATCGGTTAGCTGCTCAGATAGCTGATGTTTGAAGTTGGTGAGGGAGATAAAAGTCTCCAACTTCAGCGATTTTTGCAATTCGTTCCAGTCACAGGCAGCAGAGTACTGGAACGAAAGGCGGCCGAATTAGGTGTTGGCTTTAGGGATGATCAGTGAGATACACCTGCTGGAGCGCTTGCTACGGATGGGTGTTGCCATCGTGACCAGTGAACTGAGATAAGGCGGAGCTTTACCTAGCATGGCCTTGTAGATGACCTGGAGCCAGTGGGTCTGGCGACGAATATGTAGCGAGGGCCAGCCGACTAGAGCATACAAGTCGCAGTGGTGGGTAGCATAAGGTGCTTTAGTGACAAAACGGATGGCACTGTGATAAACTGCATCCAGTTTGCTGAGTAGAGTGTTGGAAGCGATTTTTTAGATGACATCGCCGACATTTTGACATTTTGTAGACATTTTGTAGATGACATGAGAAAGAAAGTGGAAAAAGGGGATGAGGTGGGATGAAGGTAGTGTGTAGAGGGACACATGGAGGAGGGCTAGAGGGTCAATCATGGCCTAGTGGAGAGGAGGGGACAGTGGACATTTACACTGACTTAGACGTGTAGAATATACTGTTGTGGAATATACTGTTGTGGAATATACTGCTTATTCACAGTTATTATGTACATGTATGATATATCATATATAAGTGGCAAACACACACAGCATACTTATTCACCCCTTTCTGCTGTGCCTTTTCAGTGGTTTAGTCTGATCTCATTCATGTGGAAACAAGGTAACGGATCAACCCATGTGTTTCCCCTGGGTTGTAGAGGTTAGGCTTTGATGTTGAGTGAAGCACGGATTCCTAAGCCAAAGAGATTTCAATACCCTGCCCGGCTGACAGACACGCCATGGTTTTACACACTGACGCACACACTGACACACACAGAAACATGGCCCGCACACACACACACACACACACACACACACACACACACACACACACACACACACACACACACACACACACACACACACACACACACACACACACACACACACACACACACACACACACACACACACACACACACACACACACACACACACACACACACACACACACACACACACACACACACACACACACACACACACACACACACACACACACACACACACACACACACATACAGTATTGGGGGGAAAAACTGCAGAGTGTTGTCTAGACGTTGTCTAGATGTTGTCTCCTCTCCAGTTCAATATTCAATGTGGACATGTAACATAGCATCACTGACCTCCACTCTTCTGTTCCCCAGGATGACAACTCTATGTTCTTCCAGTTCGGCCCGTCCATCGAGCAGCAGGCCTCGGTCATGCTCAACATCATGGAGGAGTACGACTGGTACATCTTCTCCATCGTCACCACATACTACCCCGGATACCTGGACTTTGTCACCAAGGTAGCTCACCGATACACGCCCTCACGACAGGGTAGCTCTCTCTTTTTCCCTCCTTCCTTTGAATACTGCCACCAGGCTGTCCATGAGCAGACTGTAACGTCACCATGGACTTATAGTCTTAACTTCTAGGATAGTGATAGGAAGGCAACTACTAAGCCCGGCGGCTAATCTCAACTTGTTCATGTTGTCAGGAAGTGTCAGTAGGTATTTAAATACTGTTGCGTTGAGAGAAATCAGATTGGCCCTGTCAAATGGCCCTTCAGCCCTCTCACACGCCTCTGTGTTCCTCAATGTCGTTGAACGCTTGACCTCTCACCCACCTACTTTTTCCTCCCTGGTCCCTCCGTCCCTCCCTCTACCCTGTAGATCCGGAGCACCATAGAGAACAGCTTTGTGGGCTGGGAGCTGGAGGAGGTTCTGCTGCTGGACATGTCAGTGGACGATGGAGACTCTAAGATCCAGAACCAGCTGAAGAAGCTGCAGAGCCCCGTCATCCTGCTGTACTGCACTAAGGAGGAGGCCAACACCATCTTCGAAGTGGCCCACTCCGTAGGGATCACGGGCTACGGCTACACCTGGATCGTCCCCTCGCTGGTAGCTGGGGACGCTGAAGTGATCCCTGCCGAGTTCCCTACAGGTCGGTTTGGAATAAGTTCTATGTGATTTATCTCCATTTAAAGTCTATGATTGGTTGCTGTTTTGATGTTGATTTATAGTTGGGAATATGTGGGACCAGGTAGCTGGTGCAGATCAAATCCTAACCTGAAATTCATGCACGCAATGCACATTTTTGGGTGGAAAATGTTACATTAATATTTCTGCATGATTTACGATAAATGGTTGTAAATCGTTGATGGATATGGCCCTTAATAATATATTACCATGTTAGCTATGTAAATCATATGATGTGTGATGGTCGAGTGGGCGAGGTAATGAACATGTTTTTCAGCAGGTTTTAACTGTCCCTTGAGAAGGGTTGTCCTGCACATTAGTCTGTGACAGATGGCGGATACTGCATGAATTAAGGGTGTTTTGTGTCAAACTGTCAAAATCAACACTTTAGTTTATCACTGTTGGATGAATTGCTAGTATAGGCCTTATAGTAACCTTCAGAATGTGAATTGTCTCACTAAATTTATAAGTGAGTAAGAATAATGTGGTACGCGATATAGTTAAGGCCTGGTGTTTGCGATGGTTCAGTGTGAAGCCAAGGTGCACGCTAACATGCTCATTTGTTAACAGGCACACTAAATACTTTTCGGCCATGTTTGATGGCCTAAAATCATCATAGGCAATTCCACTGATGCGTTCCTTAAGTGGCACTCTGGAGAGCTACAGTATCTCACCTCTATCCCTCTCTCTCTCTCTCTCTCTCTCTCTCTCTCTCCACCTCCTCCTCTATCCCTCTCTTCTCTTCTTCCTCCTATATCCCTCTCTCTCTCCTCCTCCTCCTCTATCCCTCTCTCTCTCCTCCTGTATCCCTCTCTACTCCTCCTCCTCTATCCCTCTCTCCTCCTCCTCCTGCTCCTCTATCCCTTTCTCTCTCCTCCTCCTCTATCCCTCTCTCTCTCCCCTCCTCCTCCTCCTATCCCTCTCTCCTCCTCCTCTATCTCTCTCTCCTCCTCCTCCTCCTCTATCCCTCTCTCTCTCCTCCTCTCTCCCTCTATCCCTCTCTCCTCCTCTATCCCTCTATCCCTCTCTCTCCTCCTCTATCCCTCTATCCTCCTCTTCCTCCTCCTCTATCCCTCTATCCTCCTCCTCCCCTATCACTCTCTCCTCCTCCCCCTCCTCTATCCCTCTCTCTCTTCCCCTCCTCTATCCCCCCCCTCCTCTACCACCCCCTCCTCTATCCCTCTCTCCTCCTCCCCCTCCTCTATCCCTCCCCCCTCCTCTATCCCTCACCCCTCCTCTATCCCTCCCCCCCTCAACTATCCCTCTCTCTTTGTCAATTCACTTAAACACTCATCTCGTGACACACAGATATTGCTAAAGTATTTAGCATGTGACCCTCCTAATCTTACATCACAGACAATGATGAGCTGTCTGGCACCAATGGCAGGGTTTTGTAAAAAGGTCCTCTAATCAACAGTTAGAATGAGAAGGAGGGGCGGGGAGTAGAGGACTACTGCAGTTCAAATGGAAGGCAAGGGGTCTGGATCTCAGAGCACAAGTGCTCATACACCTCCAAGTCAACGCCACTGTCCCCCACTTCCTGTTTACCCCCATCGTTAAGGGAGATTGAGGTTGTCTAAGTTGTTGCGAGATTTTCCTCATGTCCTGAGATGGACAGTTCCCACTGGTTACCAACCAACCCTTTCCACTAGCATGCACACACTCTGGTTCTATAATATCATTTTTGTAGGGTGACTATAAAAGCCTTGAGAAAGTGTCAACAGAGTGTGACATTAGATATGGTCCTGGAGAGACTGAGCTGTCATCCCAGGGCCCCGTGGGTCTACAGGTTGGATGCTGTCTGTCTATTTCTGTCCAGTTGCCTGGTAATGGATTGGCCAGACCCTGTCAAGTGGGCCGGAGAGGGCGTGAGGATGCAGTTTGACTGAGAAGAGAGGAGAGGGGTGGCTGTCAGTGGTGTGTGGCACACGCCTCATAGTGTGTTTAGCCCCTTGAGTGCATAACCCCTTTTCCTCTATTCTCTTTCTCTATCTCCCTCCTATCTCCCTATTGTCTCCTCTGTCGACTGTATGTCATGGATCTCTCTCTTTCTGCTCTCCCTTTCTTCCTATTCTCATCACTCTATCTGTTTCTGCCTCTTCCCTCCTTTCTCTCTCTCTTGCTCTCTCTATCCACCCCCTCCTTCTCATCTCATCTCTCTCTCTGTCTCTCTGCAGGTTTAATCTCTGTGTCGTATGACGAGTGGGACTACGGCCTGGAGGCTCGCGTGCGCGATGGGGTGGCTGTCATCGCCATGGCAACCTCCACCATGATGCTCGACAGGGGGGCACACACCCTGATGAAGTCTGAGTGCCACGGGGCCACGGACAAGAAGGGGCCCATTGCTGGGAACCCAAATGAGGTGCTCAGGTAAATCTGGGGCGGATCGCCTATCAACCCTTTGAAATCTTTCAACATCTGCACACACAAAGAGTAACACACACATACACACACATCTCCCTCCCAAAACAGCCCCCCTCCCCGTGCTGCACCCCCACACCCAGACCCTCTCCTTTCCTCTGCCTTTTGAACTGGTTGTGATGCGGAGCTTTGCTTTGCCAGCGCTTTAATTGGTCCCAGTGGCGTTTCAGTCTGAGAACAGTAGCCCGTTGTAGCCCGTTGTAGCCCGTTGTAGCCCGTTGTAGCCCGTTGTAGCCCGTTGTGCTGCTCTGTGGAACTAAGTGGGGTATTGCATTCCGGGGCAGTTCCACCCTACTCTGTGTTTTGCCACTCTGCCTCTATGTGTTGGGGGATTGTTGGGCATCCTGTTGGGACACCAAAGTGGGTTTGGCTGCTTACAAAAATCCTGTTTCCTCCACTGATTCAGGGCTTGTTGGGAGCGGCCGAATGCTATTTCTGTTGCTGTATCACGACAGCACCTGGGGATGCTCTGAGCTTTCTCTCGCACAAGCATTTCTGGTCGCAGTTCAAAGCCTAACTGAGTGTAGCTCACTTCGGAAGCTCTGCCTGCTGTATTGTCTCACAGGAAGCTGTCAGGTGTCATTTCAGCGTAGGCCTCTTACGTTATGCCGTATTTGTTTGTCCCAGTGCTTTTAGATAACGGCACAGCTACTTTCCCCGGTATATTGTCCTCTGTAATACTCTCCCCAGCCGCCTCTAACCCACTGTTTCATAATCAACTAGTCTGTGCATTTGATTAAATCATGCTGAACTGGTCTCAGATCGGGCTCTGGTCAACCTGTTTGTTGATAACCTCTGTCTTCAGGGGGTCAATGAGCTGATTAGCAGCAAGCCCACAGATAGTCAGATAGACTCTTGCTAACCTAATCAGTGCTTCCTCTCATGTGATAGATACGGCACCATGGGGCTGTGAGATTTGCCTGATGGGATGCCAGGGGTTATCAGACCAATAACAGCCTATATTACTATGTATCGTCATTTTATTGTCTTTTTTAATGTATCGGATAAAATAGATAAAGATGTCTATGGCCATTTACACATGGTCGGCAGGGTAGCCTAGTGGTTAGAGTGTTGGACTAGTAACCGGAAGGTTGCAAGTTCAAACCCCCGAGCTGACAAGGTACAAATCTGTCGTTCTGCCCCTGAACAGGCAGTTAACCCACTGTTCCTAGGCCGTCATTGAAAATAAGAATTTGTTCTTAACTGACTTACTTAGTTAAATAAAGATAAAATAAATAGCCTTTCTGTGTGACTCGAGCTGAAATATGTTGATATCTTGCTGTACTTCCCTTCAGGGTTCTTCACTTATTGAATCCCGGAGAGTTAGGGGACCTGATTGGTGCTATAAGTCATGTGTGGAAAAACAAAATTAAAATCCTGTATTTGACCGAGGTATTTGTCAAGGATCTAGGACACCGGTATAAGGTATCATATGTGAGTGGTGTCAGAGTCTATCTAGAAGATAGCGAAGGTGTCAGGCGCAGGACACAGGTAAGAGTAAAAAAAACACTGATTTACTCAATCCAAACATGTAACAAAAATCCCGTTCCAAAACGGGACACAAAATCCAACGCACCGGAACACACCGAAAGACAATCACGCACAAAACAGAAAGGGAAACTAGAGGGTTAAATAAGGAACATAATTATGAGATGGGAAACAGGTGTGTAAACAGACAAAACAAAAGGAAAAATGAAACATGGATCGGTGGCGACTAGAAAGCCGGTGACGTCGAACGCCGCCCGAACAAGGAGAGGGAACAACTTCGGTGGAAGTCGTGACAAGCGGTGTGTTTTTTAAAATTCTAAATGAATTTGGATATTTTCTTTACTTATAAGAGAATCGTGTTGGAGTCAGTAGAAACACAACATGGAATACATTGAATGACTTTTACCTGTACTTTTACACACTGGTAGAGGATAGTATGGACCATTCCATTAGTGGAACCTAAAGGCACCTGGATCATGGTCTAACAAAGCTGACTCTGACCCACCTCAACAGGAACAGGTTACATGTTAGAAATGAGCAGTGTGTTGGAAAAGGGGTCAAGTGCTTTTAAGTGTTGTGGAAATGTAGGTCTGCCGTAGTTTGTCTATTGGAGAAGACAAACAGTATTTTGACCCTGCATGGTCTTTGGAGTGACCTCTGCCAGGTCCAGTCAGTAGGCAGCTGCAGTCCATAAACTCCTGCTGAGTATCTGTTATGGGGATGGAAGTGGGCCACTTCACAGAGCTTTTGGGCGATGGATGTAAAATGGTACCTGTTTATGATGGGGCTTTAATGGAACTGGGTCAGACTGCTGGTCTCTCTGTCTGTCTCTCTCTCTCTCCATCTCTCAGTCTGTCTCACACACACACACACACACACACACACACACACACACACACACACACACACACACACACACACACACACACACACACACACACACACACACACACACACACACACACACACACACACACACACACACACACACACACACACACACACACACACACAGGCAATATGGACCCTGTTGTCATTTTCCATATATTCAGTTTTTCTAAATTAAAATCAGGGTTAGTTTATTAAAACCTCCTAAACAATATTTCACAATATTGCCTGTGTGTTCAGCGTACTGTATCTACATAATCTGACATGTGGCCTGTGTGTTCACCGTACTGTATCTACATAATCTGACATGTGGCCTGTGTGTTCAGCGTACTGTATCTACATAATCTGACATGTGGCCTGTGTGTTCACCGTACTGTATCTACATAATCTGACATGTGGCCTGTGTGTTCACCGTACTGTATCTACATAATCTGACATGTGGCCTGTGTGTTCACCGTACTGTATCTACATAATCTGACATGTGGCCTGTGTGTTCAGCATACTGTATCTACATAATCTGACATGTGGCCTGTGTGTTCAGCGTACTGTATCTACATAATCTGACATGTGGCCTGTGTGTTCAGCGTACTGTATCTACATAATCTGACGTGTGGCCTGTGTGCGTTAATGACCCGTCCTCCCCTGGGCTTTATGCGTTGACTAAGAGGAAGGGGTGTATATAGGTGTGTGGTGATTGTACTGAGAGAGAGAGAGAGAGCCAGGAGGGCAGTGAGTGGGAGAACGTGACATAGCCAGGAGGGCAGTGAGTGGGAGAACGTAACATAGGCAGGAGGGCAGTGAGTGGGAGAACGTAACATAGGCAGGAGGGCAGTGAGTGGGAGAACGTAACATAGCCAGGAGGGCAGTGAGTGGGAGAACGTAACATAGGCAGGAGGGCAGTGAGTGGGAGAACGTAACATAGGCAGGAGGGCAGTGAGTGGGAGAACGTAACATAGGCAGGAGGGCAGTGAGTGGGAGAACGTAACATAGGCAGGAGGGCAGTGAGTGGGAGAACGTAACATAGGCAGGAGGGCAGTGAGTGGGAGAACGTAACATAGGCAGGAGGGCAGTGAGTGGGAGAACGTAACATAGGCAGGAGGGCAGTGAGTGGGAGAACGTAACATAGGCAGGAGGGCAGTGAGTGGGAGAACGTAACATAGGCAGGAGGGCAGTGAGTGGGAGAACGTAACATAGCCAGGAGGGCAGTGAGTGGGAGAACGTAACATAGGCAGGAGGGCAGTGAGTGGGAGAACGTAACATAGGCAGGAGGGCAGTGAGTGGGAGAACGTAACATAGGCAGGAGGGCAGTGAGTGGGAGAACGTGGGAGAACGTAACATAGGCAGGAACATAGCCAGGAGGGCAGTGAGTGGGAGAACGTAACATAGCCAGGAGGGCAGTGAGTGGGAGAACGTAACATAGGCAGGAGGGCAGTGAGTGGGAGAACGTAACATAGGCAGGAGGGCAGTGAGTGGGAGAACGTAACATAGGCAGGAGGGCAGTGAGTGGGAGAACGTAACATAGGCAGGAGGGCAGTGAGTGGGAGAACGTAACATAGGCAGGAGGGCAGTGAGTGGGAGAACGTAACATAGGCAGGAGGGCAGTGAGTGGGAGAACGTAACATAGGCAGGAAAGTTAAACACATTTCACAGCAAAGAACAGTATCGTTACAGAGATGGAGAGAAACGGGGTAGAAGTGAAGTGAAGAGAGAAATATGGCCTGTCTACCCCCTCTCTTTCCCCTCTTCTATCACTCTCTCTCTCTCTCTCTCTCTCTCTCTCTCTCTCTCTCTCTCTCTCTCTCTCTCTGTGAGATTATGGTTCCCATAGCAACGCAGCAGATTGGCTTGGAAATCTTGGTGGTTGTGGGTACCATGGCAACACATTACATATGCTTGTGTGAGTCTCTGTGTCAGCGTTGTCAACGTGTGTAGGATGGTACAGTATACACGTTCGCAAACAAATACCCCACATGTACATTGCCATGCATACCTATACCATCCTAAACATTCAAGAGGACACAGTCTCCAGTCACTTTGTAAATAGTTTATAATTTATGCAGCATATTCCATAGGCTTTGCATCGGTGCCAAGGTTGCCTCTGATTTACATGGCATTTCAAGCAGACGGTTCTCTATTATTTCTCCGCTTAATATTTCATACTTTACCTTTCCACGTGCAGTAGCGAGAGAGAAACAAGTAGAACGATTCGGTTGAAGAATTTTTGAGAAATGTTGAAAGGACGTTGTAAATCCTGTGTTTTGGACCCGTGACATTTCGGAGCACACAGAACAAGTATGTTTTTTTGCCAGTTTGCATCTACCTGTTTACCTATCATGCCATTCTATCAAGCAAATCCACAGCCTCTCCCACTCTCCTACACACATCATACCAAGGTGCAGCGGTGTACTGTATACCTCTCATTACGCAACATACAGGTAACAGCCAAAAGGAAACACTAAAATAAAGTGCCTTAATTAGAGGTCGACCGATTAATCGGAATGGCCGATTAATTAGGGCCGATTTCAAGTTTTCATAACAATCGGAAATCTGTATTTTTGGACACCGATTTGGCCAATTTTTGTATCTCTTTTTTTTCCTACACCTTTATTTAATCTTTATTTAACTAGGCAAGTCAGTTAAGACATTCGTATTTTCAATGACGGCCTAGGAACAGTGGGTTAACTGCCTCGTTCAGGGGCAGAACGACAGATTTTTACCTTGTCAGCTCGGGGGATTCAATCTCTCTCTAACCACATGCCTCTCATTGCACTCCACGAGGAGCCTGCCTGTTACGCGAATGCAGTAAACCAAGGTAAGTTGCCAGCTAGCATTAAACTTATCTTATAAAAAACAATCAATCAATTATAATCACTTGTTAACTACACATGGTTGATGATATTACTAATTTATCTAGCGTGTCCTGCGTTGCATATAATCGATGCGGTGCGTATCGTTTCTCCAATGAGTACCTAACCATAAACATCAATGCCTTTCTTAAAATCAATACAGGGAAGTATATATTTTTCAACCTGCATATTTAGCTAAAAGAAATCCAGGTTAGCAGGCAATATTAACCAGGTGAAATTGTGTCACTTCTCTTGCGTTCATTGCACGCAGAGTCAGTGTATATGCAACAGTTTGGGCTGCCTAATTTGCCAGAAATGTACGTAATTATGACATAACATTGAAGGTTGTGCAATGTAACAGGAATATTTAGACTTATGGATGCCACCCGTAAGATAAAATACGGAACGGTTCCGTATTTCACTGAAAGAATAAACGTCTTGTTTACGAGATGATAGTTTCCGGATTCGACCAAATTAATGACCTAAGGCTCGTATTTCTGTGTGTTATGTTATAACTAAGTCTATGATTTGATAGAGCAGTCTGACTGAGCGATGGTAGGCACCAGCAGGCTCGTAAGCATTCATTCAAACAGCACTTTCGTGCGTTTGCCAGCAGCTGTTTATGACTTCAAGCCTATCAACTCCCGAGAATAGGCTGGTGTAACTGATGTGAAATGGCTAGCTAGTTAGCGGGGTGCGCGCTAATAGCGTTTCAAACGTCACTCGCGCTGAGACTTGGAGTGGTTGTTCCCCTTGCTCTGCAAGGGCCGCGGCTTTTGTGAAGCGATGGGTAACGCTGCTTCGAGGGTGGCTGTTGACGATGTGTTCCTGGTTCAAGCCCAGGTGGGAGCGAGGAGAGGGACGGAAGCTATACTGTTACACTGGCAATACTGAAGTGCCTATAAGAACATCCAATAGTCACGGGTTAATGAAATACAAATGGTATAGAGAGAAATAGTCCTATAATTCCGATAATAACTACAACCTAAAAACATCTTACCTGGGAATATTGAAGACTCATGTTAAAAGGAACCACCAGCTTTCATATGTTCTCATGTTCTGAGCAAGGAATTTAAACGTTAGCTTTCTTACATGACACATATTGCACTTACTTTCTTTTTCTTTCACTTTTACTTTGTTTTTGCATTATTTAAACCAAGTTGA
This sequence comes from Oncorhynchus keta, assembly GCF_023373465.1. Classification (NCBI taxonomy): domain Eukaryota; kingdom Metazoa; phylum Chordata; class Actinopteri; order Salmoniformes; family Salmonidae; genus Oncorhynchus; species Oncorhynchus keta. Next base: position 27,263,472 of record NC_068452.1, read on the forward strand.
ATATGTTTCATTATTTATTTGAGGCTAAATTGATTTTATTGATGTATTATATTAAGTTAAAATAAGTGTTCATTCAGTATTGTTGTAATTGTCATTATTACAACAACAAAAAAATAAAAAATCGGACGACTAATCAATATCGGCTTTTTTTGGGTCCTCCAATAATCGGTATCGGCATTGAAAAATCATAATCGGTCGACCTCTAGTCTTAATAGGGTGTTGAGCCAGAACAGCCTCAGTGAACCTCGGCAGAGATTCTACAAGTGTCTGGAACTCTATTGGAGGGATGTGAGACCATTCTTCCATGAGAAATTCCATCATTTGATGTTTTGTTGACGGTGGTGGAAAACACTTTCATGCTCATCAAACTATTCAGTGACCACTCAGGGCATTGTCATCTTATTTGGGCATAGACATGTGAGCCAAAATAATGGCCTGCCCAGCATTTTTAAACATGACCCTAAGCATGATGGGATGTTAAGTGCTTAATTAACTCAGGAACCACACCTGCTTTCTATATAATATGAATCCCTCATTTACTCAAGTGTTTCCATTATTTTGGCAGTTACATGTAGATGTCACAGTCAAACGCTCTTTCCCTTTTCCGTGTGTGGATGTGTGTGGATGTGTGTGGATGACAGGGGCTGACGTGTGAATGTGTGTGGATGACAGGGGCTGACGTGTGAATGTGTGTGGATGACAGGGGCTGACGTGTGAATGTGTGACTGTGACTCCATGCTGGCATGCTGAGGTCTGTGGAGAGCTGCTCTGTGTGGAGAGGAAGTGAGGGGTCGGGTCCTCAGGGAAGCGGATGGGAGAACATTGATAGTGGTGAGCTTTTCTAGTGGTTCAGTATATGTAGTTACTGGTGTGCAGTGTGCCGGTCTGCCTGGCTAGTGTTGCCGGGCATGTTGTTGGGCATGCTGCTTAGCTCTCAATGCAGAGACCATTCAGTTCAGGAGGGTAGCACAAAAATGAGCATGTGCAGTACGGACAAATACACACACACACGCACGTCACTCTCAGCTCCAGTCATGCCTCATTGTCATTTATTTATCTATCTATTGTGTGCGTGGTTTTGAGGCAGAGTGTTGCCATGGAAACAGTAACCCAGGAAAGAAAAGAGAGATAGGCAGAGAGAGAGAGGCGGAGAGACAGGCGGAGAGAGAGAGAGGCATAGAGAGAGTGGCGGAGAGAGAAGCGGAAAGAGAGGCAGAGCGAGAAGCAGAGAGAGAGAGGCAGAGAGAGAGAGGCAGAGAGAGACAAGCAGAGAGAGAGAGGCAGAGAGAGAAGCAGAGAGAAGCAGAGAGAGAGAGGCAGAGAGAGAGAGGCAGAGAGAGAGAAGCAGAGAGAGAGAGGCAGAGAGAGAGGCAGAGAGAGAGGCAGAGAGAGAGAGAGCAGAGAGAGAGAGGCAGAGAGAGAGAAGCAGAGAGAGAGAAGCAGAGAGAGAGGCAGAGAGAGAGAGGCAGAGAGAGTGAGGCAGAGAGAGAGGCAGAGAGAGAGCAGGCAGAGAGAGAGGCAGAGAGAGAAGCAGAGAGAGAGAGGCAGAGAGAGACACAGAGAGAGAGAGGCATAGAGAGAAGCAGAGAGAGAGAGAGAGAGAGAAGAGGCAGAAGAGTGTAGAATGGGGGTTGGCAGAGAAAGGATTTGAGCTCACCTGACAGAAACACTCATGTTCTCACACACACACACACACACACACACACACACACACACACACACACACACACACACACACACACACACACACACACACACACACACACACACACACTGGCACACATATATCTGACAGCTAGAAAACAGAGAGAAACCGCTGACATGAAACAGAAGCACATTGGAAGGGGTTGCAATGTCAGTCAGGAGACTGTTGCAGTGCTGTCCTGTCTGCCTCCTCACTGCAGCCATACAGTAGACATGCTCACTGCTCTATTCCGTTCTATCCTATTCTACTCTATTCTGCTGTATTCTATTTTATTCTATTTTCACTGCACCCATATCACCACTCTACTCTATGTGTGGCAATAAGAGCCTTACTAACCTGAATCTCTATTCCTGTCCAGGTACCTGATGAACGTGACGTTTGAGGGCCGGAACCTGTCCTTCAGTGAGGACGGCTACCAGATGCATCCCAAACTGGTCATCATCCTACTGGACAAGATGAGGCAGTGGGACAAGGTAAGGTTTCAGCTCTGTACGGTGTATCTGTGTGTGTGTGTCTGTGTGTGTGTGTGTGTTTTTATATTTCTACGTCTCACTGTATGTCTCTTTCTTTCTCTTGCTCTACTTCTTTCTCCTATTATTCTGTTTTTTTCTCCCCTCTCTAATCATGCTCTGCAATCTATATTCTGTCCTCTGATCAGAGAGCAAGGTGACTCCATCCCGCCTTCTCTCTCCTCTCCTCTCCTCTCCTCTCCTCTCCCTCACTCTCATGTTTAATTCTTAGCTTGACTTCCAGCCAGACCACTTTCTTGGATTCTAATGAGTGCAGGTTTCCACCCCCTCTCTCTCTCTCTCTCTCTCTCTCTCTCTGTCCCTCTCTCTCTCTCTTTATCTGTCCCTCTCTCTCTCTCTCTCTCTCTCTCCCTCTCTCTTTTTTTCTCTCTCTCTCTCTCTCTCTCTCTCTCTCTCCTCTCTCTCTTTTCTCTCTCTCTCTCTCTCTCTCTCTCTCTCTCTTCTCTCTCTCTCTCTCTCTCTCTCTCTCTCTCTCTCTCTCTCTCTCTCTCTCTCTCTCTTCTCTGTCTCTCTCTCTCTATCTCTCTCTCTCTCTCTCTCTCTCTTTTTCTCTCTCTCTCTCTCTCTCTCTCTCTCTCTCTTTCCTCTCTCTTTTCTCTCTCTCTCTCTCTCTCTCTCTCTCTCTCTCTCTCTCTCTTTTCTCTCTCTCTCTCTCTCTCTCTCTCTCTCTCTCTTCTCTCTTCCTCTCTCTCTCTTTCTCTCTCTCTTTTTCTCTCTTTCTCTCTCTCTTTCTTTTCTCTCTCTCTCTCTCTCTCTCTCTCTCTCTCTCTCTCTCTCTCTCTCTCTCTCTCTCTCTCTCTCTCTCTCTCTCTCTCTCTCTCTCTTTCTTCTTCTCTTCTTTCTCTCTTCTTTTTCTCTCTTTCTCTCTCTCTTTCTCTCTCTCTCTCTCTTTTCTCTGTTCTCTCTCTCAAAGCTCTCTTTTTTTTCTCTCTCAAAGTTCTCTCTCTCTCTCTCTCTCTTTCAACTCTCTTCTTTCTCTCTCTCTCTTCTCACATCTCAGAAGTTTAAAAACTCTAAAGACATTCTCAAATGTCTCTCTCTCTCTCTCTCTTTATCTCTACAAATTTCTCTGAATCTTCTCTTTCTCTCTCTTCTCTCTTTCTCTCTCTCTCTCTCTCTCTCTCTCTCTCTCTCTCACTCTCTCTCTCTCTCTCTCTCTCTCTTCTCCTCTCTCCCTCTCTAGTTCTCTCTCTCTCTCTGTCCCTCTAACCCTTCCTTCTCTCTCTGGAGGTCTCCTCTCACCTCTCTCTCTAGCCTTCTCAGTCTGCTGCAGCCTTCTCTCTCTTCCTCAGCCTGCTCTCTCTTTCTCTCTCTCTCAATTCAATTCAATTCAATTCAAGGGGCTTTATTGGCATGGGAAACATGTGTTAACATTGCCAAAGCAAGTGAGGTAGACAACATACAAAGTGAATATATAAAGTGAAAAACAACAAAAATTAACAGTAAACATTACACATACAGAAGTTTAAAAACAGTAAAGACATTACAAATGTCATATTATATATATATATATATATACAATGTACAAATAGTTAAAGGACACAAGATAAAATGAATAAGCATAATCTCTCTCTCTCTCTCTCTCTCTCTCTCTCTCTCTCTCTCTCTCTTTCTCTCTTTCTCTCTCTCTCTCTTTCTCTTTCTCTCTCTGTCCCTCTCACTCCTTCCCTATTCCTCTGCCCTTTTGAAGTAGTTCTGAAGCTCTAGAGTGTCCGGTCCAGTAACCCTTCCTTCTCTGTCTGGAGGTATCCATCTGGCACCGGGGCTCTGTAGCCTTGTCAGTCTGCTGCAGCCTTGTCAGTCTTCCTGCAGCCTGCCAACTTTCCTCTCTGCGGTGTGTGTGTGGGTGTGTGTGTGTGAGCGTATGGATCTTTGTGCATGCACGGACGTGCACCAACTCCTTGTCCAGCCCCCATCTTGACAGGCCCCATTAGTTGATCATCCATATACATTTACACCCAGCCATTCCCTGAAATAAGTGCTGCTGTTGGAGTAGAGGGCAAAAGACAGAGTCTTCAGGTATGATTTGTCTGCAGCAGTGATGGTGAGAATTGAGTAAATGATGGTGCTAATTCAGAGCTGGGGATTGGAGGGTCCTCCAGGAATCGAGTTGGATACTCTGGTCCGGGAGTGCTTTCATTTGCATACGAATTATCTCTCCTCCCTCTCTACCTCTCTCTGTCGTCCGCCCTCGTTCTGAATTCTACTCTCTTTCCCCCGTTCCTCTGCCGTCCTTCACGGTAACCTTTCTCCTACCCAGTGTGCTGTGTGTCCCAGTCCTCTTCTCTCCTACCCAGTGTGCTGTGTGTCCCAGTCCTCCTTTCTCCTACCCAGTGTGCTGTGTGTCTCAGTCCTCGTTTCTCCTACCCAGTGTGCTGTGTGTCCCAGTCCTCCTTTCTCCTACCCAGTGTGCTGTGTGTCCCAGTCCTCCTTTCTCCTACCCAGTGTGCTGTGTGTCCCAGTCCTCCTTTCTCCTACCCAGTGTGCTGTGTGTCCCAGTCCTTCTTTCTCCTACCCAGTGTGCTGTGTGTCCCAGTCCTCCTTTCTCCTACCCAGTGTGCTGTGTGTCCCAGTCCTCCTTTCTCCTACCCAGTGTGCTGTGTGTCCCAGTCCTCCTATCTCCTACCCAGTGTGCTGTGTGTCCCAGTCCTCCTTTCTCCTACCCAGTGTGCTGTGTGTCCCAGTCCTCCTATCTCCTACCCAGTGTGCTGTGTGTCCCAGTCCTTCTTTCTCCTACCCAGTGTGCTGTGTGTCCCAGTCCTCCTTTCTCCTACCCAGTGTGCTGTGTGTCCCAGTCCTCCTTTCTCCTACCCAGTGTGCTGTGTGTCCCAGTCCTTCTTTCTCCTACCCAGTGTGCTGTGTGTCCCAGTCCTCCTATCTCCTACCCAGTGTGCTGTGTGTCCCAGTCCTTCTTCCTCCTACCCAGTGTGCTGTGTGTCCCAGTCCTCCTTTCTCCTACCCAGTGTGCTGTGTGTCCCAGTCCTCCTTTCTCCTACCCAGTGTGCTGTGTGTCCCAGTCCTCCTATCTCCTACCCAGTGTGCTGTGTGTCCCAGTCCTTCTTTCTCCTACCCAGTGTGCTGTGTGTCCCAGTCCTTCTTTCTCCTACCCAGTGTGCTGTGTGTCCCAGTCCTTCTTTCTCCTACCCAGTGTGCTGTGTGTCCCAGTCCTCCTTTCTCCTACCCAGTGTGCTGTGTGTCCCAGTCCTCGTCTCTGGTTGCTCTCTGCCCAACCGCCTGCTGACGTGATAGAACAAGCTACAACTCACTCTTCTTCCTTTCTTTCTTTCTGTCGGTCTTTCACTCATTCACTCACTCTGTCCCCAACCTTTTTGGTGTTTGTTTAAGGCTCGTTAATGCTTCCTTATTATAATAAAAATAGTAGCAGTTTGAATTTAAACACATTTTTCAAGGGGTCCATTTCCACAATGCAACTAAATATGCATTGGCAAATAGTCCCCCCAAATGCAGACATCAATCTGAATCCAAAACCAGAATTCCAATGTGAACACAGAAGCCAGCCTTATGGAGTGTGTTTGTTCACTGTCTCAGGTGGGGAAGTGGGAGAACGGCTCCCTGTCCATGAAGTACCACGTCTGGCCTCGCTTTGAGATCTACTCAGGGGCAGAGAGCCGGGAGGATGACCACCTTTCCATCGTTACGCTGGAGGAGGCTCCGTTTGTCATCGTGGAGGACGTTGACCCCCTCAGTGGCACGTGTATGAGGAACACTGTGCCCTGCAGGAGACAGCTCCAAACAATGTGAGGGGAAAACTCTCCACAACACTGTCTAGTGCCACGTACAATGTCTGTTACACAATGTATATCCTTAACACTACTGTAATGTGTATAATACCACAACAATGTATTCAACTATAATGTAAAGTATTGATGTCAAAGCAGTGTCCAAGTCTATCATTTTAAGCTGTATAATAATGCTAGTTATGCTCCTTATAGTGTTCCACTATAAGGGTCATACAAAAGCCTTTAGACCCTCAAACTCCATTCTTACAGTACATTATAAGTACCTGCCATCTGCCTCCAGTATCTCTACATCTGTACTGAGTTGTATTAAGCCTCTAACTGTGTGGGTACGTCATGTCCTGTGTCTCAATATGTTCCTCTCTCCACCCTGTCTCACTCTGCTGTGGCAACATGGCCATGATGGTATCCAAATCCAGGCTAGCGGGGTAGGAAGTACTCTGTTAAAGTCTCTAGAAAGCCGAGTGCTTTAAGCATGCTGATAATGTTCCCCTCCATCTAATCTCTGTCTAAACATACGTTGTTCAGCATGGAAAAAATATCTTTGCCTGCCGCCTGGAGATGTATGAATGCCTGGTGTTAATAAGGCCTATTGTTCTCCCTCACCTTTGACATATTTTTTTACGTTTGCTCAGTCTGTCTATTCCTGTTGCACTTCCCCTACTATATCTCCCCCTCTTCTGTTCTGTTGCTTTCTCTCTTCCTTTCCTCCATTTTATGATAATTCTCTGCTGCTCTCCTCCTCCCTCGCTCTTTCCCTCTCTCTTTCCCTCTCCCTTTCTCTCTCTCTTTCCCTCTCCCTTTCCCTCTCTCTTTCCCTCTCCCTTTCTCTCTCTCTTTCCCTCTCCCTTTCTCTCTCTCTTTCCCTCTCCCTTTCTCTCTCTCTTTCCTCTCCCTTTCTCTCTCTCTTTCCCTCTCCCTTTCTCTCTCTCTTTCCCTCTCCCTTTCTCTCTCTCTTTCCCTCTCCCTTTCCCTCGCTCTTTCCCTCTCCCTTTCTCTCTCTCTTTCCCTCTCCCTTTCCCTCTCTCTTTCTCTCTCTCTTTCCCTCTCTCTTTCCCTCTCTCTTTCCCTCTCCCTTTCCCTCTCCTTTCTCTCTCTCTTTCCCTCTCCCTTTCCCTCTCCCTTTCCCTCTCCCTTTCCCCTTTCTCTCTCTCTTTCCCTCTCCCTTTCCCTCTCCCTTTCCCTCTCTCTTTCCCTCTCCCTTTCCCTCTCTCTTTCCCTTTCTCTCTCTCTTTCCCTCTCTCTTTCCCTCTCTCTTTCCCTCTCTCTTTCCCTCTCCCTTTCCCTCTCCCTTTCCTCTCTTTCTCTTTCCCTCTCTCCTCTCCCTCTCTCCTTTCTCTTTCTCTCTCTTTCCCTCTCCTTTCCCTCTCTCTTTCCCTCTCCTTTCCCTCTCCTTTCTCTCTCTCTTTCCCTCTCCCTTTCCCTCTCCCTTTCCCTCTCTCTTCCCTCTCTCTTTCTTTTCCTCTCTCCCTTTCCCTCTCTCCTTTCCCCTCTTTCCCTCTTTCCCTCTCCCTTTCCCTCTCTCTTTCCCTCTCCCTTTCCCTCTCCCTTTCCCTCTTTCCCTCTTTCCCTCTCTCCCTTTCCCTCTTTCTCTCCTTTTCCTCTCTCTCTTTCCCTCTCCCTTTCTCTCTCTCTTTCCCTCTCTCTTTCCCTTTTCCCTCTCTCTTTCCCCTCCCTTTCCCTCTCTCTTTCCCTCTCCCTTTCTCTCTCCCTTTCTCTCTCTCTTTCTCTCTCTCTTTCCCTCTCTCTTTCCCTCTCTCTTTCCCTCTCTCTTTCCCTCTCCCTTTCCCTCTCTCTTTCCCTCTCTCTTTCCCTCTCTCTTTCCCTCTCCCTTTCCCTCTCCCTTTCTCTCTCCCTTTCTCTCTCTCACTCTTAGAAATAAAACCGTTGATTCTGGGATCTATATCAAGCGCTGCTGTAAGGGTTTCTGCATCGACATCCTGAAGAAGATCGCCAAGCACGTCAAGTTCACCTACGACCTCTACCTGGTGACCAACGGAAAACACGGCAAGAAGATCAACGGCACCTGGAACGGCATGGTGGGAGAGGTGGGACTCCGGAGCTGCAGCTAGTCTGTCTGTGTATGATGGTGTCATGGGGGTTAGCTACCTGTGTCAGTCTGTCTGTTTAGCAGTCTGCAGGTATCAATCTGTCAACTGTATCTTATGTTTGTCTGTCTCTGTTTGTCTGCCAGTGTCTGTGTCTGTCTGTATCTGTGTCAGTGGCTATCCCAACCGGAACCATGCCCTCTGTTATTAACTTGGAGCCACCTGGAAGGAAAACTCATTCTGAGTGACTGATAGACAGACGTTCCTCTTCCACTTGCATGTCACCAGTTTGTTCATTTGGGCATCAGCTAATGTCAGTCAGGTTAAGTACCTCACTCAAGGGTAAAGAGCAGTCTACCATGAAAGTCCAGTTTGTGTTATAAGGATGTTGCGTAATCGACATTGGTCCCAAGGTAAGGTTGTTGTCAGTTCTAATATACAGCAGTAGCAGCAGCTGCACTGAGGCAGAGAGCAGCAGAGTTTTTAGTTTACAACTTTTTTACAAACTTCAGGAAAATTCTAATGTTGCCCCTCACCTTGGTAACAGTCCAAAGGCTGTGGGTAAAAATACGTAGTGGGAGTTTACTGTAGCAGAGGATGTTCTGGTTGGAATAACCTTCCACTGTCATAGTCAGGACTACATATCCACTGTCATAGACAGGACTACATATCCACTGTCATAGTCAGGACTACATATCCACTGTCGTAGTCAGGACTACATATCCACTGTCATAGTCAGGACTACATATCCACTGTCATAGACAGGACTACATATCCACTGTCATAGTCAGGACTACATATCCACTGTCATAGACAGGACTACATATCCACTGTCATAGACAGTTCTACATATCCACTGTCATAGTCAGGACTACATATCCACTGTCATAGACAGGACTACATATCCACTGTCATAGTCAGGACTACATATCCACTGTCATAGACAGGACGACATATCCACTGTCATAGACAGGACTACATATCCACTGTCATAGACAGGACTACATATCCACTGTCATAGACAGGACTACATATCCACTGTCATAGACAGTTCTACATATCCACTGTCATAGTCAGGACTACATATCCACTGTCATAGACAGGACTACATATCCACTGTCATAGTCAGGACTACATATCCACTGTCATAGACAGGACTACATATCCACTGTCATAGACAGGACTACATATCCACTGTCATAGACAGGACTACATATCCACTGTCATAGACAGGACTACATATCCACTGTCATAGACAGGACTACATATCCACTGTCATAGACAGGACTACATATCCACTGTCATAGACAGGACTACATATCCACTGTCATAGACAGGACTACATATCCACTGTCATAGACAGGACTACATATCCACTGTCATAGACAGGACTACATATCCACTGTCATAGTCAGGACTACATATCCACTGTCATAGACAGGACTACATATCCACTGTCATAGACAGGACTACATATCCACTGTCATAGACAGGACTACATATCCACTGTCATAGACAGGACTACATATCCACTGTCATAGACAGGACTACATATCCACTGTCATAGTCAGGACTACATATCCACTGTCATAGTCAGGACTACATATCCACTGTCATAGACAGGACTACATATCCACTGTCATAGACAGGACTACATATCCACTGTCATAGTCAGGACTACATATCCACTGTCATAGACAGGACTACATATCCACTGTCATAGTCAGGACTACATATCCACTGTCATAGACAGGACTACATATCCACTGTCATAGTCAGGACTACATATCCACTGTCATAGACAGGACGACATATCCACTGTCATAGACAGGACTACATATCCACTGTCATAGACAGGACTACATATCCACTGTCATAGTCAGGACTACATATCCACTGTCATAGACAGGACTACATATCCACTGTCATAGACAGGACTACATATCCACTGTCATAGACAGGACTACATATCCACTGTCATAGTCAGGACTACATATCCACTGTCATAGACAGGACTACATATCCACTGTCATAGACAGGACTACATATCCACTGTCCTACTACAGTATAATCCACATTGACAGTATATATTTCAGCCATTTAGCAGACTATCTTATTCAAAGCGTATCTCACACTCTTAATGACCCCAGATCTGCACACGACGACCGCATGGATCACATAGATGCCTCTTGACTTACACAATGCATCAGAGCTGTGCACAAAAGAGAGAAAGAAGTCACTGCAGGGTTAAAGTTGGTCCTCTCCATTTTGTGCTGACTTCATTTTGCTCACTGGTGTCGGCATTGATGGAGGGAAGGCAGCCACTAATCCTCGTAATCCAAAATATTTGAGGCAATACTCTTGATTACGTGAGTTTGGCTTCAAACATCGACAGACGCGAACACAGAACACACACGCAAGAGTTCTCGCTCGCTCACTCATTCTCAGTACCACCCACACAGGTCACTTTCATAACGGAGAGAGTACAAGCCGTGGGAGGGAGAATACGGAAAGCGAGAGGAAGTGGGTACACTGCTGGACAGACTTGCTCCCCCTGGGGGGGACACACACACTAACACAAACAAATGCTTGGCACGCAAACCTACAGACCACAGGTAAAGGAAATAGTCTCACCCCCCCTCTCTTTCCCTCCCTCTGTCATTCACATTTACACCTTATGAACTCAGTCAGTTCTGTCCCACTTTACCCCGGCGCTGTAGGGCCCAGGTATTTAGGGCTAAATATACCTGGAGAGATGAAGGGGCACGAAGGGAGGGATGGAAAGCAGGGAGGGAGGAGAGGAAGGAGGAGGCAATGGGGTGGCTATTTCAAGCTGCCATGACCCACTCTGCTAACCCAATTCTCCCTCCCTTGTTCTGTCTCCCCCCCCTCGTTCTCTCTCTCTCTCCCTCCCTCGTTCTCTCTCTCTCTCCCTCCCTCCCTCGTTCTCTCTCTCCCTCCCTTGTTGTCTTTCTCCCTCCCTCCCTCCCTCCCTCCCTCCCTCTCTCTCTCCCTCCCTTGTTGTCTTTCTCCCTCCCTCCCTTGTTGTCCCTCCCTCCCTCCCTCCCTCCCTCCCTCCCTCCCTCCCTCCCTCCCTCCCTCCCTCCCTCCCTCCCCCTCCCTCCCTCCCTCCCTCCTCCTCTCTTCTCCCTCCCTTGTTCTGTCTGTTCTGCCTTCCTTCCCTCGTTTTGTTTCTCTCTCCTTCCCCTCCCGCACTGTGGATCACAAGTCTCCACTTGGACTGTTCTTGATGTGTAGACACGGTCTCTCATTGACCTTTCTCTTTCTCTCTCTCTACCGTCTCTCTCTCCACCTCTCTCTCTCAGGTGGAGACGAAGAAGGCCCACATGGCTGTGGGCTCCCTCACCATCAACAAGGAGAGGTCAGAGGTCATTGACTTCTCGGTTCCCTTCATCGAGACAGGCATCAGCGTCATGGTATCCCGTAGCAACGGCACCGTCTCGCCCTCTGCCTTCCTCGGTGAGTGTGACCCACAAACAAACTCTGCCAACGCTGCCAACTTTACAGTATCACCCAAATGTTCCATCCAGTGTGTACTGAGACTGAATTATAATGTGCTTAAATCTCTCCCTTTCTGTCTGTCTCATTCCCCTCCTATATTTTCTTTCTTACTCCCACTCTCTCTGACTTCCTCTCCCTCACCTCTATCTCACTCACTTTTTGTTTCTCTGTGTACTCTTCATTTGCATATTTTTATCTCACTCGCCCTCCCTCCGTTGGCCTTTCTCTCTCTCTCTCTCTGCCTCTCTCTCAGAGCCCTTCAGTGCTGATGTGTGGGTGATGATGTTCGTGATGCTGCTGCTGGTTTCGGCGATTGCTGTGTTTGTGTTTGAGTACCTCAGCCCTGTGGGCTACAACCGCTGTCTGGCCGACGGTAGAGGTGAGAGGGTCTGGCTCCACACCGGAACGAACGTCTCTCTCACAATCGCACACACGCGCATACACACACACATACACATTTTTCTCTTTCTCTTCCTCATTCTGTCACTTGCTCACTCACTCTCTCTCTCTCTCTCTCTCTCTCACACACACACACACACACACACACACACACACACACACACACACACACACACACACACACACACACACACACACACACACACACACACACACACACACACACACACACACACACACACACACACACACACACACACACACACACACACTGCTTTGCACAGTGACCTTCCCCAACTCCCACATGGCAGCCAGTAAACCCTGATCACCCTCCTCCCCAGCTCCTTCTCCCCAGCCCCTCCTCCTCCCCAGTCCCTCCTCCTCCCCAGCCCCTCCTCCTGTCCTCCTTCACCTCTCAGAGCCCAGTGCAGGTGAAGTCTCTTCTCATTGATTTCAACACGCCTCCCCTGGATCTTCATGTATTTTAATGTGGGCCCTGTGTTTTGCATGCATTTCCATATTCTCAGGAATCACATGTCAGGCCTGACAGGGATGGGCCCGTTTTTATTACATCTCCCAGCTTAAAATAAATCATCAACGTCTCTTCATCCTATTCATGATGGGACTATATTTAGAGACCATATCTTTTTTTAATCTCTCTCATCCTTCATGTTCTGGAGAATAAGACCCTCTTTCCTAAAGCATTGTAGGAGTGCTATTGTTAGCTGGTCATACACTAGTCTTGGGAATTCAGTGTTTGTGCGAATTGGATCAAGTGTTGGATTCCATCTAGTGATACTCATGGTGGCTACTTACAGAACAGTAAATACAACTGATGTGCCAAAAAGTATTATCATGATGGATTCAATCTTGTGTGGTAGTGACAGAACTACAGCACACATATATTCAACAACAATAGGCATACTTAGTAGTGGACTAAAGCCTCATCTGCACTACACTACAATTATCAGAATGACTCAGCACCATGGTCCAATCATTCGTTTTCCTCCAGCTTCCCTAGCCACATTGTGCTTCATGATCCTACAGCTAACCACAACATAACTACAACACTGAGACGCCTCCCTGAGACCACTGCTCATTGTGATCACTACCTGTCTCTCCATCAGAGCCTGGAGGGCCCTCCTTCACCATCGGCAAGGCCATCTGGCTGCTGTGGGGTCTGGTCTTCAACAACTCTGTCCCAGTGCAGAACCCCAAGGGTTGGACTAGTAAGATCATGGTGTCGGTGTGGGCCTTCTTCGCTGTCATTTTCCTGGCCTCCTACACTGCCAACCTGGCAGCCTTCATGATCCAGGAGGAGTATGTGGACCAGGTGTCTGGACTCAGCGACAAGAAGGTAAGGCCTGTCATTAAACTTCATTCGTCCTTTACTCGCTCTTTCTTACTAGCTCTCTCCTCTCCTTATCTCACCTCCATTCCATCTCACTGTCCATCTTTCCTTGATTCTCTTGATTTCTATCTCTCACTCTGTCCTCTGCCTGCCACCACTTTCCTCACGCCATCATTATTTCTACACCTCTTATCTCTCTCTCTTGCTCCGTCTCTGTTTCTCTCTCTCCCTATCTCCTCCCCTCAGTTCCAGAGACCCAATGACTTCTCCCCTCCGTTCCGGTTTGGGACGGTCCCTAACGGCAGCACGGAAAGGAACATCAAGAACAACTACAAGGAGATGCATGGCTACATGATCAAGTTCCACCAGAAGAATGTGGATGAGGCCCTGTATGGTCTGAAGACTGGGTGAGCAGGGGGAATGGGGTCTTAGACTGGGTGAGGAGGGGGAATGGGGTCTTAGACTGGGTGAGGAGGGGGAATGGGGTCTTAGACTGGGTGAGGAGGGGGAATGGGGTCTTAGACCGGGTGAGGAGGGAGAACAGGGCCTTAGACTGGGTGAGCAGGGGAATGGGGTCTTAGACTGGGTGAGCAGGGGGAATGGGGTCTTAGACTGGGTTAGCAGGGGGAATGGGGTCTTAGACTGGGTGAGGAGGGGGAATGGGGCCTCAGAAAGGGGGAATGGGAGAATGGGGCCTTATACTTGGGGAATGGGGGAATGGGGCCTTAGAATAGGGCCTTGGACTGGGGGAATGGGGGAATGGGGCCTTAGACTGGTGGAATTAGGGAATGGGGCCTTAGAATAGGGCCTTGGACTGGGGGAATGGGGCCTTATACTTGGGGAATGGGGGAATGGGGCCTTAGACTGGTGGAATTAGGGAATGGGGCCTTAGAATAGGGCCTTGGACTGGGGGAATGGGGCCATAGACTGGGGGAATAAGAGGAAGGGGGCCTTAGACTGGGGGAATGGTGGAATGGGGCCTTAGACTGGGGGAATGAGGGAATGGGGCCTTAGACTGGGGGGATGAGGGAATGGGGCCTTAGACTGGGGGAATAAGGGGAATGGGGCCTTAGACTGGGGGAATGGGGCCTTAGACTGGGGGAATGGGGCCTTAGACTGGGGGAATGAGGGAATGAGGCCTTAGACTGGGGGAATGAGGGAATGGGGCCTTAGACTGGGGGAATGAGGGAATGGGGCCTTAGACTGGGGGAATAAGGGGAATGGGGCCTTAGACTGAGGGAATGGGCCAGCCTTAGATTGAGGGAATGGGGCCTTAGTTTGGGGGAATGGGGCCTTAGACTGGGGGAATAAGGGGAATGGGGCCTTAGACTGAGGGAATGGGCCAGCCTTAGATTGGGGGAATGAGGGAATGGGGCCTTAGGTTGGGGGAATGGGGACTTAGACTGGGGAAATAGGTGAACATGTATTCTATTTTATTTTATGTATTTTTTAATATCTTAGTTGAATCATTCTCCTTGTTTTTCATTAAAAGCCCTGGTTTTATTCATTTCCCAGCACAACAGTGTATACCATTATACAGTATGTGACAACTGTAGCCCTTGGCAAAGCAGGCAGAAGTCTATTATCCTTATCACAACATTAGGGCTACTTAGCAGGCTAATTGGGATGAGTAGTTACAGTGTAAAGCTAGGCCAGAAGTGATTACTGTAAATTCTCTCGTTAGTAAACTGGACGCCTTCATCTACGACGCAGCAGTGCTGAACTACATGGCCGGGAGGGACGAGGGCTGTAAGCTGGTGACCATCGGCAGTGGGAAGGTGTTTGCCTCCACGGGCTACGGCATCGCCATCCAGAAGGAGTCTGGCTGGAAGAGACACGTCGACCTGGCCATCCTTCAGCTCTTTGGAGACGGTGAGATCGGCGCTCAGTTAGAATTACATACAGTTTGACTTCATGTACTTCAGCTAGGGAGTCGTGCCATTTTACTGAGGGTTTTAATGGTGTTCTTTGATGGAAAACAGGCAGGTTTTTCCGGTCAGATTACTTGCCTTCATCTGAAGAGAAATACAATAAAACAAAAAGATTGGGAAGATATTTGAGAGTGTGCTGTCGTCATTTTCCGCCATTGAATTATAGATGACTGTGTACTTTTGGAATACTTGCCAACTGGCTAAAATATAGAACACACAATCCTACAGGTATTGTCTATGTATGTTATATGGTGTATAGTAAGGTTGTGTCCCACCTTGGTTGAGCACCAGTCAGAGCTGCATTCAAAGCCATATAGAAGTCGTTTTTCTCTCTGCAGCTTGTCTGTGCTGGAGCCACTTTATCTGGGTGTGTTCCAGCCTGTCTTGAGGATCCTGGACCAAGGCCCCTCCAGGCCCCACTATAGTGTCCTAGTTAGAGGTGCCAGTAAAGCTGCTGGTGTATTCTACACTCTGTGGACAAGGGGTGTGTGTGAATGTGGGTCAGCTCTATGAAGACTGTGTGTGTCGGTCTCTGTGTCTGCCTACTGAATGTACAGGTGTGTTTTAAGACCTGTTTGTAAGCTTTGTATAAGGAGTGTGTTTTCTGTATTTAGGGATCGGTGACAATACGTTATTGTGTATGTGTTATAGTATACAGTTTCTTGTAGAATTTCTCGTGTGTGAATGTGTGAATATGGGTCATCAGCTTGTGCTGTCCCCTGTGTACAGCCAGCCAAAACTTAGCAAGTGGCCCTCAATGTCACATTGACACGCCCCAACATGCACTCCTCTCAGTGTGACCTAGATTGAGAAAGCGATCCTCACGTGCTGAGAGACCAGGGGCCTATGACGGGTGCAGACGGGGGCCTGGCTGGTTTGATGATGAGGCTCGCAGACAGTCACTTAGAGCATAGGAGGATGCCTAGGGCCCTAGGGAGCTCTGGTCTCGCAGACGCCACCGAGCCCCATCTCTCACACCAGTCGCCCTTGTCGTCCAGGAGCCACGCAGGCGCAGCAGGCAGTGGGCCCTGTGTTTGATCATCTCTCTGTGTGTGTGTGTGTGGGTGTGTGTGTTCATGCACGGTCCGCCAGAACTAACTGCTGCTGATGTTACACAAGGTGACCCACAAAGAGACAGATAGAGACTCTGGGACATGGCTGGACACGTAGACACACACATCATGCACGCACACTAATATTTCCATATACTCACGAGCACACATGGGTCTATTTGCTGGATCTGTAGTGTGCTGTCATGAATAAGAAAACTGGGATGTATTGTAAAACTTTATTCATTAAATTGCCACCAAAGGCTTTAAGTGCATTAGCCTTTAAGTATTTGTCCTCTACAGTTTTAGGTATCATTTTCAGACCTATATTTTCAATTGTCTTTCCCTACTCCTCATCTCTATACCTTTTCTCTGCTCACTTTGCATAAATCTCCCGTTCCAATATTTATCCTCTTGCTACATCATGTCCTCCCTTATCCACACCCTTCTCCTACTCCTTCCTTTCTCTCCCTCCACTCCTCCCTCCTTCTCCATACCCTGTCCCCACTCCTCCCTCCATCCGCCTGTTCCCACTCTCCCTCCTCTTCCCGTCCCCACTCTTCCTTGACTCCTCCCTCCATCCTGTCCCTCTCTCCAGGTGACATGGAGGAGCTGGAGGCCATGTGGCTGACGGGGATCTGCCACCATGAGAAGAACGAGGTGATGAGCAGCCAGCTGGACGTGGACAACATGGCCGGCGTCTTCTACATGCTGGGGGCGGCCATGGCTCTGTCGCTCATCACCTTCATCGCCGAGCATGCCTTCTACTGGCAACTGCGCTTCTGCTTCATGGGCTACTGCACGGGCAAGCCAGGCTTCGTCTTCTCCATCAGCAGGGTGAGCCAGTCCACTTCAGACACCCATAGTAACTGTCTGCACACACTCATACATGGCTGTTCTTCACTTAGGTTTTCTTCCTGTGATCTGCATCTGCGTCCTTTGGCATCTTTTTAGAGTTATGACCTTCATCATCAACCTCACATCCTCAACTTTACTGTCTCTAATACCCAGTACATGAGAGTGCTTTATTAAAGGTAGTCAGTCCATAAGGAAACCTGGTCAAGTAGAAGGCTTATCGGCCCTGATAGCAGAAATCAGCATGTAGTTTATGTCCACAGTGGCCAACCAATGCCAAACTCTGAGTTTAGTTTGAACACAGACAGCTTTCTTCTTTTGTTTTGATGCTAATGCCCGTTTCACATCCGGGGTAAATATTTACAAAATGTTGAGCCAAAATCAATTGTTCACTCAGCCAGAGAAATGAGGGTAGATTACTGGTTCTCCTGGGAGCAAAGTCACCCCGAGGTATTTGATTTGCAGTCCAACTGTTTTGACATGGCTCCAGTGTAACTCACCAAGGTGAAACACTTGACCACGTGGCTCATGTACGACAGTGTGCCACACAATCCATTGCTCGTTTCATTTGAAAACCAGGGCAGAGGAAAAACAGTGGATTATTTTGTGTCTAGTGTTATAGTGTCAATTTTAGTATGTGTTTGTCACTGTGTTGTTTGGGTGTGTATCCATGACAGTTGGCTTGTCATTCCAAAGACAGATTGGTCAGTAAGCGTTGATGATTAAACCATTAGCATTTGTATGAGGACAAGAATGAGGAAAATTAATGTTTGTATTTGTGTGAGGTTCCATTATGACATGCATTCATGATATTATTTCCTAGTTGTTGTGACGGTAAATATCTGGATGTGACCCTTGAATACAGCTCAATCTTAGAAAAAAATGTTCCAGAATGCCTCTCTGGCTGTCCCTATAGGAGAACCCGTTTTAGTTCCAGTCAGACCCTTTTTGGCTCCACATAGAACTATTTTGGGGTCTTTGGAACTCAAAAAGGTTCTACCTGGAACCAAAAAGGGTTCTTCAAAGGATTCTCCTATGGGGACAGCCGAAGATCCCTTTTAGGTTCTATATACCACCAGAGTATTCAGAGGAAACAACCTTCAATATCTTTATTTATTAGAATTCATCGCCACATACCAGATTTTCAAGGGATAATTAAACAACAATTGTCACTGATCCCTCCGGAACTTTCATCACTCACACCTGGCCCCTATTCCCACTGATTAGTAATTGTATATATGTACCCTTTGGTTTCCATTGGGCTGTCCATTATTGTTCCAATGTCCGTTGGTGCGTGTGAGTACCTGTGCTGTGTGTTTTGGGCTTTCGTGCCCTTGTGCATTGCGCAGATGATTACAAGTCTCGTCCCGTGTGATAATCATTGTGCGCGTGTGTATTTATTACAGGTACTCCTCGCTCTTTTGTTTGGGTTTCAACACCGTGTTTTGTGTACGTGTTTGTTTGGTCTTTGTCCCGTGCCCTTACACGGCACGCTGTCATTTGGGTCGTAATTAAAAATAAAACAAATCATTGTTACCGATGTGAGGGAAAGGATGGTTTATTCTCTTTTCACAATCCTGGGGTAAGGCTTCACATTGGTTCATTCTCATTTAGTTAGATATTTTCCGTTGACGCCCCTTTCCCTGTGCCACTGGATTGATTCTGTTTCTTCATTTCACAGCATACTCCAATAAACTGTACTATTATTACCGCAATTAACATTTAAGCTCAGCACTGTACGAATGAGAAATCTGTCACAGCTGACTGGAGTCTAGTGTCCAAGCCCTTGTTGGTTACAGTTTCCCCCCTCTGCGCTGGTGAAAAACAGTAAGCAGGGCTTCGTTAGCCAAGGTATTCCTCTTACACCTGCAACACTGTAACTAATTCACTAACTAATTCATCACACTGATTTAAGAAACCATCTAATGACGTTAGCTAAGAGTTTAGATAAGTACTGTAAATATATTAAACCTAATTGCTGCATCTTCAAATGGTCACATCGTAGTATTATTAGCGTAAAGCCACATATAGGCTACTCAAGGACAGGGCAGCTAGTGAATCGTTGAATTTGAAACCACATGTACACTCTGTAATAAGTTATAGATTGTTGGTGCCTCCATGACTTTACATTTCTAAGGCTTAGGCCAGAGCTATTACCATTCACACGTCCCTGCCCAAATACTCCCAGAGACAGTCTGGGACTGTTTACTTTATGTGGGCATGTGGAGTATCTCAGTTGAGTATGAAGCACCATTGATGATGCGAAGGCATTCTGTTGTTTTGTTGATTCATCTCTGCTAACAGCTCAAACGGAGCACACATGATGTCGTCTAACATTGCCAAGGGTTGAGGGTTGAGTAAACACAAGGACAGCATGTCACAGAGAATATGGGAGAGTCAGTAGCGGTGCGTGGGTAAAATCACTGGGGAAGCCAAGACAGAAAAAAAAGCCATATTACAACCTATGTGTTGAGATAATTGCGTTTGCTCTATAACTTGTTAGTTCACATGCCTTGCCACTGTGATATAGGCCTAAAACCGAGACAATAAGAAGACACAGTGGCAGAATAATTTCAACCGCACCTTTGTTTCATCACAAAACCAGAGAGCAACATCTGTCCGATAAAGTCCACAAAACATATTGCATGTAACAAAAAGCTACATGACCTGCAGCATGGTCAAGCAAGTTAATGTTTTCAACATTTTCGGACTACTAAACGACTATTGATTTAGAATCACGTAGAGTTCCCGCAAGTCACAAAGAAAACAGGAGCTGCCTCCACTATTCCAGCACCATTTCAACTTCAACATTTCAACACCATCAAATCACCTAATACATGATGTCTGTCTAATACAGTGACAACTAAAAGATACCAAAAACAATTTAGCCCAATCAACAGAAGATACATATGATGTGGCTGTCCACAATTCAGATTTGTGTGTGTAGAGAAACACCGACGCCATCCTTCTCTCTTTCATGTTGACGAAACCGTCTATGACTTACAGTACACACTTTTAGTTTATGTTGTCCTAGACTATCTGGCTAAAGTGCTCGCTCGCTAGCCCAACTTCCTTTCATGGGCAACGTTAGCTAGTTTACATTAGCCTACTACGTCTAGCTACATATTGAACTTCCATCCTCTCAGTTCAGGGGCACAACAATGTATTAATTTATGGTTAGATCAGAATCACTGTATATTCATTGACTAGTACGGAGATGACGTAAAGCCACAAGTCCAAATCCCTATCTCCATCCATGGCTAGTTTAGAAAAGGGACAATTTTAGCTTGCTAGACAACAACACAACGAGATGCAACAATTCAAGTTGTTTCTGTCAATGACATATTTCTCTCGATGTGATGTGATTGGTGGGAAGCCAAATCCAAACTGGCTTCCCTTGACACTTTGTTTTGGTGCCCCAGGACCATTCACATTTGAGCTCACTCAGTTTACCTCAACACTGATTGGCTATTATTTTATATGTTGTTTTTTTTATCAAGGGAGGAAAAATGCTCGCTGGCTTCCATTGTATTCAATGCTAAGGGCGGCAACAATGTCATACTCTTTATGACCAGACAGCATCAGATACTGTAGATGACCTACACATACAGAGACACAGGGGCGCTATTTCGCTGATGAAAGAGTTGACAAGGAACAAGGTTGGCATCATGGTTGTCATGGCATCAAGGCTGAGAGAGAGGACAGATGACATGAAAATTACCCTGTTAAGGAATCATTGCCATTGACCAGTACACCTTTGACCTTTAATGGCGGCCAAAGGGTCCTATTAACTCTGCTGTCATTTCCCAGACAAAATGTTTTACAAATCATTGGGTCAGATTGATTTGATCCCACTCATCCATCTGTCACACCTCGTTCACCCCACTTTCCATTCATTTGTATTTGAATATTGTATTATACATCACAGGATGCAAATAGCACGGTTTGTCTTTCTGTCATCATTATGTCAGTGTTTCATGGCCTCATCCTCTCTCTGGAGGTTTATGTTATGGCGGTCTACAGTCGATGCCGGGGGGTATTTATTAACTGCCACGGGGTATTGTTCAGCTGAATTCTAATCACATTGATTGAAGGTATTGACCGCTGAGACCCACAGGGCTTTACTGCATCTCTGTCATTATCAATCATCTCCCCATCCTCTCCTCTCTCCTACTTTCTCATGCTCTCCTGTCTCATATACCCACATACAGTAGAAATACATTAGATATATTACATTCAGTCCATGTGTGAATCTGTATTTTACCACTTAATGGAGAAACAATAAACAAGGAGTCAAATCCAGACTAGAAGTGGACACTTGACTTATCTCTGTTTACACTACCGGTCCAAAGTTTTAGAACACCTACTCATTCAAGAGTTTTTCTTCATTTTTAATATTTTCTACATTGTAGAATAATAGTGAAGACCTCAAAACTATGAAATAACACACATGGAATCATGTAGTGATTAAACACAAAACAGTGTTAAAATATATGTTATATTTGAGATTCTTCAAATAGCCATCCTTTGCCTTGCTGACAGCTTTGCACACGCTTGGCATTCTCTCACCCAGCTTCATGAGGTAGTCACCTGGAAGGCATTTCAATTATCAGGTGTTCCTTCCTAAAAGTTAATTTGTGGAATTTCTTTCCTTCTTAATGTGTTTGAGCCAATCAGTTGTGTTTTGACAAGGTAGGGGTGGTATACAGAAGATAGCCCTATTTGGTAAAAGACCAAATAAGCAAAGAGAAATGACAGTCCATCATTACTTTAAGACATGAAGGTCAGTCAATATGGAACATTTCAAGAACTTTGAAAGTTTCTTCAAGTGTGGTCGCAAAAACCATCAAGCACTATGATGAAACTGGCTCTCATGAGGACCACCACAGGAATGGAATACCCAGAGTTACCTCTGCTGCATAGGATATGTTAATTAGAGTTACCAGCCTCAGAGATTCCAGCCCAAATAAATGCTTCACAGAGTTCACGTAACAGACACATGTCAACATCAACTGTTCAGAGGAGACTGTGTGAATCAGGCCTTCATGGTTTAATTGCTGCAAAGAAACCACTACTGAAGGACATCAATAAGAAGAAGAGACTTGCTTGGGCCAAGAAACACGAGCAATGGACATTAGACCGGTGGAAATCTGTCCTTTGGTCTGGAGTGCAAATTTGAGATTTTTGGTTTCAACCGCCGTGTCTTTGTGAGACGCAGTGTGGGGGAACGGATGATCTTCGCATGTGTGGTTCCCACTGTAAAGCATGGAGGAGGAGGTGTTATGGTCTGGGGGAGCTTTGCTGGTGACACTGTCTGTGATTTATTTAGAATTCAAGGCACTCTTAACCAGCTTGGCTACCACAGCATTCTGCAGTGATACGACATCCCATCTGGTTTGTGCTTAGTGGGACTATCATTTGTTTTTAAACAGGACAATGATCCAACACCACTCCAGGATGTGTAAGGGCTATTTTACCAAGAAGGAGAGTGATGGAGTGCTGCATCAGATGACCTGGCCTCCACAATCACCCGACCTCAAGCAAATTGAGATGGTTTGGGATGGTTTGGACCGCAGAGTGAAGAAAAAGCAGCCAACAAATGCTCAGCATATGTGGGAACTCCTTCAAGACTGTTGGAAAAGCATTACAGGTGAAGCTGGTTGAGGGAATGGCAAGAGTGTGCCAAGCTGTCATCAAGGCAAAGGGTGGCTATTTGAAGAACCTCAAATATAAAATATATTTTGATTTGTTTAACACATTTTTGGTTACTACATGATTCCATATGTGCTATTTCATAGTTTTGACTTCTTCACTATTATTGTACAATGTAGAAAATATCAATATTAAGAAAAACCCTTGAATGAGTAGGTGTCCTTAAACTTTTGACCAGTAGTGTAGATATTCTGTGTAGTGCATGTTCCACGGTCTAATGTTCAACTGTTGCATAGGCTATGTACATGCCTGTGTTGTTTATCAGTCTCTGTTTCCCTCTCATTCTCCTCAGTCTACTCTTAGAAACCCTATGTTTAGTTCTCCTTTATTCTGCCTCTGACTCTCCCTTACCCTCTCTAATGCTGCTTAATGACCCTCTTCACTCACAGGGCATCTACAGCTGCATCCACGGGGTTCAGATCGAAGAGAAGAGCAGCTCAGCTCTCGACTCTCCATCGGTCACCATGAACAACACCCAATCCAACATCCTGCGTCTGCTCCGAACCGCTAAGAACATGGCCTCCCTGTCCGGGGTTAACGGCTCGCCTCACAGCGCCCTGGACTTCATCCGTCGTGAGTCATCCGTCTACGACATCTCTGAGCACCGCCGCAGCCTAGCAGGTCACTCGGACTGCAAGCCTCCATACTTGCCGGAGGATAACATGTTCAGCGACTACATCAACGAGGTGGAGAGGACGTTCGGGAACCTCCACCTGAAGGACAGCAACCTGTACCAGGACCACTACCTGCACCACCACGGAGGCTCTGCCCTGGGGCTCAGCGGCCCGCCACTTAACAGACCCCACAGCCTGGGCAGCAATAGCTCTCTGGAAGGGGGCATGTTTGACTGTGACAGTTTAGGTGGAGGAGTGGCACCCATCTTCACCACCCAGCCACGCTCTGCCCTGACCCACAGGAACATGAGTAAGTTTGACCTGATTGCCAGTCAGAACCCACCCTCCGGGCCGGGCTTCAAATCGGGACTGTCAGACCTGTACGGAAAGTTCTCCTTCAAGGGAGGGGCCTCTAGCTCAAGTTACATCCCCGGGCACGACAGGTACTGTGGGGGAGGGGGCAGAGAGGATGACGGAAACATCCGTTCAGATGTTTCAGACATCTCCACTCACACTGTCACCTACGGGAACCTGGAGGGCAACGCTAAAAAGCGTAAGCAGTATCGAGACAGCCTGAAAAAGAGGCCCGCCTCGGCCAAGTCGAGACGAGAGCTGGATGAGATTGAGCTGGGCTACCGGAGAAAGCCCTACCACACAGGCTACCACCACTACCATGGCCATCGCTCCTCCTCCCCGCCCCTACTGGCCTCCGAACGCAAAAGAGGAGGAGGCGGCAATGCAGGGAGCACATCCTACCTGTTCCGTGACAAAGAGAGTGTGAGGGATTTCTATTTGGACCAGTTCCGCCCCAAAGATGGTGTCCCCCAATGGGAACATGTGGATCTGACAGACGGTCCTGGAGGGGGGGGTGGAGTCGGCGGGGGGAACTGTACAAGTTTGGTGTCAGTGGACGACTTCCTGAAACAAAATAAACCCAAGAAATCAGAGTCTAAGAGTGGGGGAGGCACATCAGGGGCAGGGTTGGCAGGAGGAGACTGGGAGTGTCGAAACTGCCGTGCCAGCGGAGGAGGGGGCAAGCAGATGTCGATGCATGGCAGCGGGCGGGGGAGAGGGGAGGCGGATATGGTGGAGGGGTTAGTTGTGGATCCTCGGTGGGTGGAGGGAACAGCCGCCCCAGCTCTGCCACCTGCATGCGCTGCGAGGGCTGCAAAAAGACAGGCAACCTGTACGACATCAGTGAGGACAACAACCACCTCTTGGAACAGATGGGGGGTGGGAAAGGCGGAGGCATGGGGGCTGTGGGGTTAAGTGGAGGCGCCCAGCCTCAATCTCAAGCCCAGCGGAGGAAGTCTGCCGGCTTTGGAAAGCCACTCCGACGGCAACACTCTTGCGACACCTTCGTAGACCTTCAGAAAGAGGAGGCAGTCGGAGTCAGGGGGGTCATGGGGGATCTAGGAGGGGGCGGTGGGGGCATGGGGGGTGTAGGAATGGGCGGGATGTTGCCTCCTCCCAGAAGTGTTAGCTTAAAAGAGAAGGAGCGCTATATGGAGGGTGTTAGCCCCTTCGCCCACATATTTGAGAGGCATGGAGGCTCAGAGAGGGAGAAGGAGCGAGACAGAGACCCTCTGTTCTACGGTGGTGAGATGGCCAAAGAAGCAGGGTCGCCATTCGGCTTGTTCCGAGGTGGTGAGGGCCTTCACCGCCGCTCAGTGGGGGAGAGGGACATGAGGGACAGAGAAAGAGCCATGATGGAGGGCGGTGGAGGAGGAACCTACTCCTTATCCAAATCTCTCTACCCGGATAGGGTCAACCAAAACCCCTTTATTCCAACCTTTGGTGACGACCAGTGTCTCTTGCATGGCGCCAAACAATACTACATGAAAAAGCAACAACAGCAGCAGCAGCAGATGCCCCCAAAAAACAGCCGAAGTGACTTCCGGGGCTCCGTGGGTGTGACATCTTTCTTGCCAGCGACTGCCACTGCTGGGGTCATGTCCACCGTGGCCCCCAGGTTCCCTATGGACCTGTGTCTGGGAGGGAACCTCCACGGCTCCACGCTGGGTGTGGGGCCAATACAGCGCCCGTTCAATGGCAGCAACGGGCACGTGTACGAGAAACTCTCCAGCATAGAGTCAGACGTGTGAGAGAGGAGACTGGGTGGGGAGGCATGGAGGGAGGCATGGCATTAGTCCCGGGAAGTCAGGGATGATGAGGCACTACTGTCCACATTGCAACCGCAACACGTTTAACAAGGAAGGAGAACAGTCAGGGAAGAGAAGATTAACGACAGAATGGTGAAAATATTTGACAGAAGAGAGCAGGGTGAGTTAGAAGGAAAGATGGGGACATTCATGCCCTGTTATTTTGTTACAAAACAATGAATACAAGAGGTGACACGTGGGTAGGGTTATGTTAACTCTATTATTTATTTGGCCCTTGCCATCAATACAAAAAGAACACAAAAGTGACACCTCAATGTGATCTTGTAAGTTTGAGCCAAATGGCTTAGAGTCACACCTCCAGAGTGATTATGAGAAGGGAATGTGAGTGAGTAGGGAAGTGTCCATCTGGTCAAGTGTTATTAGAGAAAGGAGATGTTGTCATGACTCATGTTGATGATAGCGTCCGAAAATGAGTTTTTTGGAAGACGATGGCCGTGTTGACCCACTGCACTAACTCTCCCTCTTTTTGCATCTACACTCTTAGAGAAAAGGGTTCCAAAAGGGTTATGTGGCTGTCCCCATAGGAGAACCCTTTTTGTTTCCAGGTAGAATCCTTTATGGTTCCATGTAGAACCCTCTGTAGAACAGGTTCTACCTGGATCCTAAAGGGTTTTGTACCTGTAACCAAAAACGATTCTTCAAAGAGTTATTTTATGGGGACAGCCCGAAGAATCCTTTAAGGTTCTAGATAGCACCTTTTTTTCTAAGTGAGTTGTTCTGCTTGCTCCCTTACACCCAAACAACTGTCTTTGACTCTTGTTTGCTATGATAATTCAATCATAAATGAAAATAATAAATTCTTACTGAAATAACAGGGTAAAACAACAATAATGTTATTAACATTGTGATTAACAAAAGTGATATTATGAAGTGCTTATGACATTAAGTTTGTTTTATGTTTTATATTTCAATGCTGTTTAATATTTGTTGTTATTTCTTTGTCTGCCCGATGGTGGCAGGAAGCTTGTTATCTAATTCAACTAACAAGCCTGAAGGACTGAGTGAAAAGTCATTCGGTCTCTTGTTTTTGTTTTAATGATATACAGTCCATGCTCATTCATTCATTTGCTGTTTTTAAAATTGTTGCGGAAAGATCTGGAAGGCATCATTTGCACAGTACTGAACGGTTCTTCTTTGTTTGAAGTTTCAAGAGATTTCACACCCTGTTTCTGAACTTTTGTTGGTCATCAACTGTGAAAGACGTGTCTTGTCATGAAGCAGATGGCTGAAGACACTGACTGAAGGATGAGCCTTAAAGGACTCCAGATGATGTGCACCCCAGAGAGCTCAGCAGGGCGTGATGTAACAGCACGATACGTAGTGAACAAGGTGTTAAGATGTGTACAATATCCACTTGTCTCGAAGGAAGAAACGTGCTGCTCTGAAACCAAGTCATTATTTACAGATGAGAGACTGTGTTTCAAGACAACAACATGTTTGAATAACTAACACTTAACTTGATGTGGACATTATTACACAGACATTACAATACCATCGGAAGTGCTTCATAAACCTGTCACACGTCCATACTAAAGAACACCACACATACTGTCAGACTGCTGTGCCTCATCTAACAAGCATTTGATCAACCCTTTTGGATTCAGGTTCTTAGAAAACAGCCAGCCGCCTCCTAGGCTCACTTTTTAACACACCACTTATCTTGTAAAACGCGTTGCGTCCACTCTCTGAAGTTAGGAAGGTCCATACAGGCTTATGAGACACGTTGAAGAAGCATTTGTGAATGCAGTTTTGCTTCACGTCAGTCAGAGTGTGTTTAATGTGTATTATAGGCGTATGCTCTGTAATTCTAAATTGAACTCAAATCCTCTTAAAAGATGTCGTTGGCCACAGAAGATGGTAATGGTATTGATGAACGGCTGAATGTAAGCCGTGAGGATGTCTAAAAAATGGGACATTCCTCCTCAGACTGAGGCAGTTAGACGGAGGATGTCTTGAGAATGCTCACGTTATATGCTTTGACAGATGTTGACAGTCCTTTTAGCCTGAGACCTCTATATTGCACGGAACCCCCCCCCCACCCCCGGGTTCAGACTTTCTGAAATACATGCCTTATCATATGAAACTGACTGATGACACAAGATATTGTACAGCATACGAGCCTTTCAGTTATTGAAAGGGTTTGTCTTCAATTAGTATGAGGTGTCATTAGTTCAAGGGCTGCAGGAAATTGTGTTTCAGTGCTGAATGGAGATTGAAGGTGCTGAGGGAGTAGATTCCTACTTCCAATACGATCAGAATAAAATGGAGATGGAAGATGGAGGGGAAATGATTGAGTGACAACAGCTGTTTTCCTAGACCTGTTGATAACCTATTCATTTATTCAGTACCGACTTCTCTCTCCATACTATTAAGATGAAACCCATCAAGTTAGCCTTAAATCAAACTGAGTCAACACCCCCCTGTGAGTTACTTCACAAATGGATGGGTATCGTTGGACTTTTTATATACACATATTCTGTCTGGATAGTCGTCCAGTATCAGAAGGTTTGAAGAAGCAACGGAACAGAAGAGGAAGAAATGAGAGTTATTGTCAATCAACGTCAGCGTTAGTATGTTCTCTTTTTTCCCTGTAAATATATTTTTAAACTATTTTCCCTTTGTACAGTAGGCAGACAGTCAGGATGTAAATTTCAATATGTTTTACAACAATTTAAGAAATAAACAAAATGGTAATAAAAACATAAAAATACAAAAACAAAAATATGCAAAATATAGTTAACACAAATATGATTAATAATGATAAGTGACATGATTGAACCTTTTATTTGCTTTAAATCTCATATTTACTTAATTATAAAAGTTCACCAATAAATAGAACTATTATTTTAAGAATATGCTTTTTCTTATTTTCAGTAAAGTGTTGGAAATTGAGGATAATTTAGTGTAGATGTTTGGTGATAAGGGGGAAAGTTTAGTTTAAGAGTCTTTGCTAAGTTTCCCTTGAATTGTGTTAGATTCTCTTTTAAGATAGGCTACTCTTCATGCTTTACGGGACACACACAATTATCTATACGTTTATGTAATACAGTATTACATGTATACATACCAGTAGACGGCTTTTGCATATAGAGACTGTATATTGTGATCCTTCATTTAAGCAATCCTCATTAATTAAGTAATTGACTGCAAGATCATTTGTGTTATGTTGCCCTTTATTCAACTGGGATCTGATGCCGACTGCACTGGTGTTGATAGAGCCGACACTACGCAGGACTGACTCTTCCTCCTCATTCTGTGTATCTTTAATAAGGATAATACTGATATCTTCAGTGATACGTGTCAGTAGCACTGGGCACAAAACATTGGACATTTCCCAGTGTTGCTCTCATAATAACAGAGGATGGAGGTGCAGATGGGGTCAAAAGGAAGTGGAAATGCAGTTTTTCAACCCTTTATAGAATGATGAAATGTTTCTCATCCATGTCACCTAAACATAATGTGCAGATGGTTAGAAATGAAGGGTCAATCAAGTAATTCATGACATCATTATGTTCATTTGGGTTCTTGTCAGAGAAAAAAATGATATCCTTTGTGATGTATTTATCCTTGATCAAATCTCCACTGTGTGTCAAACTGTTTGGTATGCATGCGTGAGGAGATATATATGTTGTCTAAGCCATTTTTTTATTTATCTGCTAGTTTTTTTGTCTGAGCATTATTGCTTTCAGTAACTTTCAATTTGTTTATTTTCCAACTTTTTGGGAGAAATCATTTTAGCTTGGCATTTCTCATTCAAATGGATTCATGTCTAGAGGGTTTTTTCTGAAAATTGAAATTGAAAGATGTGTTTTCACTGCACTCTGTTTGGGTCTGCATATTTTTTATGCAACTCATGTTGATTTTACTCATCGCAATAAACTGCATGATCCCTTGGAGTGTTTGTGTTGGAATCTACTGGTGTGTTGATTAGTCTTGAATGGAAGAATCCCTTTAAATGTACGGGCAAACATTGTGATAAGGATGGTCAGGAACTCTTCTTGAAAATGGCACTCTGGTCTTAACTGTTTTTTTCACTGGTTAGACAGGGTGGAATAAACTGATACTGTCGTACCCTTTACCACAACTACTCTACGGACAGCAAGTGCAGCAAGTGAGAAACAGCCAGCAGTGTTTTTTTCCCCCAAGGCCTTGTGGTCCCAGTTCCACTCTGCACAAGCATGTACACATACAAATTTGTTTAAATGGGGTATGAAGCTAAATGCAATGTCACATCAGCCAAAGCAAGGAAATGCTCTGCCATGGTAGTGGACTGTAGAACAGGCCGATGCTATTGGGTGGATACTCCAGCTGGAACACATTCATCTAATATGATAACAAACATCACTACATCTACAACACTGGTTTATTCCTGTATTTCAAAGTTGAATAAACAACACTGGTTTCATTGTGTTTTTATTATAATATTTTTCCTATTGATGAAAAGCACTTACAGTTTTTGAACTATTTCATTTGTATAACAATATAAACGTTGATAGTAATAGTATTACAATTCTTACATTGTGAACACAGTGATTGGTTACAGGCCTATTAAGGATTAACATTGCAACTTTATGCATTTTTTGTTGCGCTCTCATTTCTTGTAGATTGAATGAAAGTGGTGCACTGTGTGTGTTTTTGTGTGTATGCTCGAATGGTTGGTCAGTTGTGGGCGCGTGTTTATTTCAGCATATAACATGTACAATGGTTTGATTTCCTTTTGTCTTCATGATTAAGATTCATAACATGACACATGTTATAGTAATGTGGATAACATTTGGTTAAGGGGTTGTTGCAAAATGTATTTTATAAAAAATATTCATTGCTGAGAGTGTGTACAGACAGCCTGTGTTTTAGGGCAAGTTTGTGATCTTTCTTTACCGAAGATGAATATCCTGATTGAATTAACCATGAGTAGGTGAAATGTAACATGAATAGTATCAACTGTATACATATTATTGTAGGCCATTATTTCTCCTTTTGTGGCCCTTTCTTTGAAATGTTACACCATTTTTACACCATTATACAAACAGAAAATTATATACAAATAAAGAATTGTACAGATTGTGTAAATATTAATATTTGAGAAAACATTTAAACTCATTCCTTCATTTTTTTGTATGGAAATGATTAAATTAACCACAATAACAAATGAATAAAGTCATTGGATATTTGCACAAAAACATCATCATGGTACCTCTAATAAGGATAATACTGATATCTTCAACGATAAGTGCTAAAATATGACTTATTTCTCTTTGTACATGATGAAGAAAAATTACGTGTTGAGTATTAATTAAAAAAAATGCCAATCTCACAAATTTGGGGATGAGTCTTCCTTTCTCTGCCCTTGTGTGCTCTGTACCCCTCCCCCTCTCTTTCTTTCTCTCCCTCCTGTCATTTTGAAGATTTGTCATCTCCCCTGTACCCCCTCAATCTTTCGTTTTCCATTTCCCTGATATATTTATGTTCCAGTAAAGTTCTGCCTTGCTCCCTGCTTGTGTATGTCTCTCACGTTCAATCGCTTTTACTGGCAAGACATACTGAGTCTGTCTGCTCAGTCTGCTGGACAGGGCTGCAGTCTCCCTTACACCCCGTCTCTCACTCTGTCTCCTCCTCCTCCCTCTCCTCTTCCTCTCCCTCTCTCTCTCTGTCTAGGAGCTCAGCTCGGCAGATGTGGAAAGAGCTAGGACCGTGGGTGAGAGGTGGCAACCCAGGAAGCAGGGCTACATGGTACCTTGAGTTGCAGGGCGGCTGGGTTTCCGCTGCGACCCACACTGCTGGCGCTCCTCAGCACCTTACAGATCACAGCACCACAGTCCAGGCCCAGGGCTCCGGTTGCTCCTGTGCTCAACCAGATCTAGTAGTCTGTGACCGGCTCTGGAACCCTGCGTTCCTCCATTTTAATACATTTAAATACCACATGGTTCCCTTACTTTCTATGAGAGACAAGCAGTCCTCCATGGTGTGAGCCCAGAGAATCTGTAGCTAGGTTACTGTGCTCTATTCATATAGAAATTGTCTCCCATGCATTAACCTCAAGATGTAATTTTGCCCGGGCCCAGTAGGACCAATGGAGTCAACCTAAACAGTCTGTCATGGACATTATTCTATTATACTATGGTTAGGAAATAGTTGTGGGAATGAACATGGGAGAAAAAAAGGTGATATCTAGAACTCCCCATATGAGAACTCTTTGAAGAACCCTTTTCGATTCTGGGTAGAACCCTTTTGGTTCCAGGTAGAACCTTTTTGAGTTCCATGTAGAACCCTTTTCATACAGGGTTCTACATAGAACACCAAAGAGTTCTACCTGGAACCAAAAAGGCTTTCCTATGAGGATAGCCAAATAATTATTTTGGCGCAAAAGCACATGCCTGTGAATGTACACCGTACTCATGATTCTCAGTATCTCTGTCCCTCTGTCTGTCAGTTTACACATCCCTCCATACAGCCACCATGACACTCATCTCCCCATGTATCAGCTTCCTCCGGCATGTCTCTCTCTCTCCCCCTCTTATAAATCTCTCAGTCAAGTTGGAAAGCAAGACTTATTAAATGATTGATAGCGGGGGCGAGGCATGAGGAAAAAAGGCGCAAGAGAAAAGCAGGACTTTTTTGAAGCCCTCAGACGTCTGGGAGGCATAGGTGACGGGAGAACGGTAGAGGGGAGGAGAGTGAGGGGGAGAGATTAGAGAGTTTAATATAGGAGAGGGAACACAGAGGTGGACAGGCTGGGAGGCCAAGGCAGAGGAGGCCAATGATCCAGTCAGAGCAAATCCCCATTCAGGGCTTGTTTGAAGGCCAAGCTTTCAGGGACTCTAATTTAACCCCATCTAACTGGCAAAGCTCTCTCTTGCCCTCTTTCACCCTCTCTCGCTCTCTCTTTTTTTCTCTCTTTCTCTCACTCCTTATCGCTCTTTCCCTCTCTCTCTCTCTCCAAGGCCCCCATATAGTGTGTCACCTTGAGTTATTAGGATGGGGGGGGCATGGGGTGGAATAAAATGGAGGGAGACCTGTGAGTTACAGATGAGAGTCCACTGGATTATGGAGAATGAGAGGAGCACGAGAAAGGGAAAGAGAAAATATAAATGGGACGAGAGGTAAGGAGGACAGGTGACAGCGGTGAAGATACTATCTCTCTTAAGTCCATAATGCAGGCTGCTTTTTCAATGTCAACTCTTAGTTTATCCTGTAAACACATGTCGGTCTCAGACTCTCTTTATTAATATAGAATATGCCTTTATTTCTTCCTCCCACAATACGTGTTGCACTATTTTCTCTTTCTCTCAATGCCTGTCCTCCCTTCCACTACATCTCACCCCCACAATCCCAGAATGCACTAGAATACAAGTACCTACTTTTTAACAATTAACTGTTACCTAGCAACAGTGTGAGTGAAAGAGGTATAGGGAGAAAGGTTTTAGGCCGTAAAGAATTACTTCTCTTTACGGCCTAAAACCTTTCTCCCTATACCTCTTTATTGTACTGTTAAAATAATTGTCTTATACAATAAAATATCAAACATACATGTATTATATGAATTAAGAGAATGTGAATTTGCTCAATTTAGTACATGAGCATTGGGCAAAATGGCAGATGTTTTGGGGTTGCTTACATCACACATACTGTATACTGTATGCACCCACACAAGCACTTAACACTGGATAGGAACTGGGAGAGAATTTGGCTGGACGATGCTCCAGGACAGGTGATGCAGTGTCTCTACATAGTGTGTACCTCCTAATATATGCCAAAAGGCATCCAGACACAACTGAAGAGACAGCAGCACACAGCTGATACACAGCAGCCCAACATACATGAGCTCCATTGACACCGACAACCACAACATTCCTGCAGGGAGAGAGAGGATCAAATCACACACATGGACACACACTAAATACAGAAACACATACATAGAGAAAGGATTCAGACAAAGATAACAGTTGGGTGTGTAATATACTGGGGGCGGCAGGTAGGCTAGTGATTAGAGCGTTGGGCCAGTAACTGAAAGGTTGTTAGATCAAATCCCCAACCTGACAAGGTCAAAATCGGTCATTATGAACAAGGCAGTTAACCCACTGTTCCTAGGCTGTCATTGTAAATAAAAATGTGATCTTAACTGACTTGCCTAGTTAAATAAAGGTTCATAAAAAATTAAAAAATACTGTTGCAGATGTCTGTTTTACTGGTAATACAGAGAGAAGAATAAAACAAATTCACACCTAAGAACTTATGACTGTTGCTATGACGGTTAATCCTTTACAAAATATTTGTTGATATTTGCAAAACAGTTGTTTGTGCTCAGAGCTGAGGGCGAGTCAAGGTGGGAAATGCAGTAGATAGCAGTAGATGCATGTAGACATAATAGGTTCGATGATAGATGAGGTATAGGCGTGGACGTCATAACAGTTTATGGTTATAATAACAGGCGTGAATAGGGTTGAAGATTTAGTATCGGGGTGAGAAAGAGGGAGAGAGCGGGATGGGATGTGGAGAGCGAGTAACAGATGGAGTGAAAGGACATTTACAAGTGATAGAACACTGGGAGGGTGAAGGACAGAAGGTGAAAGGAAGCACTAGGGAGAAAGGGTTAAGGAGGAGAGGGGAATGACATGGTTGCCGCGGCAACAAGAGCCAGCATTTCCATTGCTGAGTGTAAAAGTTTTGATGGTGGAGATGACAGAGTGCCATCGTGTGCCATAAGGGGTTAAACTGTACATGCTCTACGTCAGGTTCGGGAAGCACACTATAACGACTACTGTATCTTAACTAATCAAATCAATCAGGAGTGTTTCAATTAAAGACCTGCTCCGGAACATTTGCGATTTGTAAGTATTTTTTAAACCTCCCGCTTTGGGCTGGATGTGTCAATGTGTAGTTCATACAAGCATAATCTAAGAGCAGAATTACCGTCTTACCTCAATTAGCCACAAAATCCCTAGCTTGAAAGCAACTGTTTACTGAAAACCGACTGTTTACTGTTTCCTGTTTACTGGCACCCTTTTCCCTACATTTTCTCCCACGTGGGCCAACCCCCTAGCAATTTGCGCTAGCGAGAGAGCAATGACGTGGTGCACATATCTGCACATACAGTATGTGACGTAGTACGCAATTTTCGAGGACCACTTTAGGCTCGTGAGTGCTACTTTCAGAATTACTGGTATACAAACGTATACAAAGTATATACGAAAGTACCGGAGAATCTCTTTTACTTGATGATTAAATTGAATAGAATTTATATGGATTGACCTCCTAGCCCTGGTAGATGTGTTATCATTACAGAGCATGTCCTTTCTAAGAACCGCTGACAACATTTCAATATACATGATTAACATGACTTAACCTTCATGAAGAGAATCCTGCATTACATCATTATGAGATTCTTTCATAAAACATTAATTAGTTGTAGCTGATATAACAGCAAGAGGGGGTACATAATCCTGTGTTTGGTTTTATACAATACTCCAGCAAAGGCCAGGACTTGAAAGTAATTAACATTTGCATATAGCCTTCACCTTTCTCTCATTGTACATAGCCTCTGCACCCACCAAGGTAATACAAGCAGGATGGTATGGCACCAAACGCTGTCAACCTTGTGGCTTAGCGACACTTCCCTGACAACCACAGGAGGGCTGTAAGGTCACGGTGACGTCACAGCAGGGGATCGAAGGTAGAAACCATACATCATGAGAAAGGACACCTCAGACCCCTGGAAGAGAGAAGCAATAAAGCACAGAGGCCCACCATGAGTCACAGGGACAGCGCCGAGATGATAGCACCATCAAATGTAATGGCCGCTGGGTGGGGGATCAAGAGAGGGTAACCAAAGGGTAGCCATAAGACAAATCTGCTTAATTGGGGTCTTCACTCTCCTCACTTCTCATTCTGTAATATCTCTGATTTTGAAATATGATCTCAATATGTCCATCAGACTTCTCTGGTCCCCTTAGCCCCTGTTCCCTGGCCTGTGTAAACCCTCACCCAAACACATTAACCAGCATCCAGCCTGTCACTGCTGCTGGAGAAGGCCATTCCTTCCTCTAAGTGTGGAGGCCTTGCTGGGATGCCGATGCCTGCCTGGCCCAGCCCCCCTCCTTTCCTCCCGGTATCCGTAGTGATTGAGGCAGGGTTCTGCGGTTGCTAGGAAATGTGGAAAGTGTGGCAGTCGGCCTCAGCGAGAGAGGGAACCTGCCATGAGGATGTTGTGTGGGCCTTTAGGAGAGGATGCACCCTGCTGGATACACATGGTCACTCTCTCTATTAGTCATAATGCAGTTATCTCTGTTATTCTGCTCTGATAAAGGACATCTCCTTAGCGTAAAGCATTTCAGATGCTAAGAATTCTCTCTATTAAATGACAGATATTTGCAGTGAAATTAGACTGTCTTGGATTCATTTTTAGACTGCCAACGGACTCGCTCTTGTTTGCTGTCTCCATTACTGTAGAGTGCCTCCTCTCTTTTCTCAAGGACAGGAGGAAAGGAAAGATGGAGGGATGAATGCAGCCAAAGCTACTCCAGATGCTGTGCTAGACTAGGACATTTGTTTTCCATAGAAAGGTATCAGATCAACCCGTTCTAATGATTCAATGTCTATTATAATTGCACCAATTGTAATATTGTAGGACACAGACACTACACCAGTAAAGAGCAAACGCCAGTAAACTGTAGATATATGTAGAACTGTAGATGCATGTAGAACTGTAGATATATGTAGAACTGTAGACGCATGGCATACAAGCACACACGTCAAAGGCCTTGTTGGATTAATATTAAAAAGGGTTAACACTTGCAAATTCCTCATATTTTGCATGCCGCTGTGACGCTCTAGTGTTTTTTGATTAGCATGTTGCATTTGTCTGGTATAACTCTGACTCCATGTGGTCATCATAGAAAATGCACATTGCAGGCCATGCGTGCGGTGCACTGGTAGTTGGTTGCCATAGCAATCGGATGTCATCAGACAAGCTGTAAGGTGGTGTCTTACATGTCTCTTCTGATGCATTCCTTCAAACTACTTCATTTGTGAAGATAAACGTCTGGAGCCTTAATTGGGGAGGATGGGCACGTTGGAGAGGCGGGAGAGGAATAAGTGGAAAGGTATCAACAACATCAAACACATGGTTTCCATGGTTTCCATGTGTTTGGCGCCATTCCATTTTCTCCGTTCCGTTATTATGAGCCGTCCTCCCCTCGGCAGCCTCCACTGCTGTGAACTACACCCACCTGCCTACAGCATTTCTATACAGAGAGATCATTCTACTGGACAGTGACAACCTTTGACCAGACTACAATATCCTCACAGAGAAAGTACAAAAAGCAGAAGTCATTGGTGAAAAGTTTCGGGAGCCCTGCAGGTATAAATAAATACCCTGTGTGGTACCTTAATGAAGACTCTATGCTGAAACACATTGCTTTTTTTTATATGATATATGCCCAGTATATCAAGGCCTTTTGTAACTTCAACATTTGCCTGTCTGGACCTTTGACTCTTTGGTTGGATTTGAGTTTTTTGTTTTTCTGATCAAAAATAAGTGGCGCTTTATAGTTGATGATGTGATTCTAGTAATATTATACATTTGAATACATTGGGAAATGTGATGGTTAAAAGAGGTCTTTTGAAATGTGTAGGCTACAGTATAAAGAAAGGCATCCAGTACAGGTACTTAGCCAGTGTTCCTCCCTGCGTGAGTTCAGGGTTTAGAACTGTGCTCCAACTGGGTTGTTAATGGCTCATTCAGTGATTTGATTGGCATCCTGAACACTTGCTTTTCATATATTAGACCTTTTCGACAAAACCACCTCAGGTCGGTCGAGTGCATGTCTTGAGTCTTTGCTGTTACTGGAGCAATTCAAGTGTTCCTACACGGGCATAGATGCAACTTAATGTATGAAAAGGATTTGATAATCATTTGTTTTAGAGTCAACAATGTTACAGAGAATGGACAAAGACAGCACAGTCGAACAGGGACACAACAATAACATTGCCTGCGATACATTATCTTACATTCACTTATATCAGTGCCTATGTTTCCTGTATGTATATTGGATGGATATCGGTCCTTGTTGATGCCGCTCTTTTCACCTCTAAATTCTCTCAGTGTGACTAAGCATAGAGCATGTTTGAGTGCTACGCTGCTTCTATGCATGTCAGGACTACTGATACTGTATTTGTGAGTGTATGCGTGTTCATACTGTGTATGTAGGTATGTATAGGCCTACATTTACTGGTAAGTGTGTGCATGTGTAACCGGCATAGACACATTTTCCATAGTTAGGGTTCTGTGATGCAGTTGCTATGGTAACCATGATAGAAATAGACGGGTATCTGCATGGGAACAAAATAATTGAACGGTGTTGTTTAGAAATAGAGACAGAAAATAACAGATCGGTGAATGAGTGTGTGTACACTGCAGTACATTAAAAGTGCAGCAGTGTGGATGGGGGCCATAGGCCAAGCCATTATGACTAGGAGAGAGTGAGTGGGTCTGCACTGCATTCACTGCCTGTACTTGAGAGGAGATAAGCACTCAGCGACAACACACATTAAATAGGGAAACAATATTGTTTAGAACCTCTGTCATTGTACATGATAACATGGTTTCCTAATCACAATGTGATACATCTAATCAGGTATTCAATAGCCTAGGCTTTCATTGCTTTAATTTCAGTGCACAGTATTCCTTGCAGTAGGGTAATTTAATGAGACATTTCACAAGTCAGGAGTCAGTTGAGAAGGGCTCTATGTTATGTGTTGGGTTGTCAGTGTGCTGTAGCTAAGGTAGGCTGCAGCTACTGAATGTCAGGCGTAATCCCTAAACATCAGAGATTTTAAAGACCACATCAACCAGTATGCTGTCTGTATCTTTATTAAACCCATTTTCTTAACACCGTTCAACCACTGTCACGTCTCTTTATGGGTTCCTTTGTAGTGAATTCAGTAATCATGCACTTGGATGAAATAAGAACAAAGAGACTGATTGAAAGACTCAACCCCAGAGCAAAGATAACAAAATGCAGTGATTCAAAACAGTCAGCTTTTGCGCTCAGTGTATATATATATATATATTAAAAATCATTAAGTAGAAAATATTGGGAAAGCAGGGGAGATGGAGGGATGTGATGTGAAGAGATGAGAAGAGAGGAGGGAGGGGGTGCAGGAATATGAGTGTATGCATTTTCAAGGCGGTCTTTCAGTAGCAAAAAAAAACAGTAACAGGAAAACGAATAGGTCTACGGATAGATGCATGCTTTTATACGATGTACGTATCATGGAAATAGGCACTTGAGATGTATAGTTATTAGTTGTACAGTTAGTGCGGTGACACTGGCAATGCGTTTAATTTGAGCTCGAGCTAGGTGGCTTCACCTAAACAGTGTGTGAAAGAGGGAAAGGAGAGGGAACAAGAGGGGAGGGAGTGTATGGACCTCACTGGTTACGGGACCTACAGGCACCCCGATTGTGCTCTCATAATTTGTGGAGGTGAGGACAAAAGAAAGGGAAAATTGGAGGAAAGGCCCGGGATTTGATTGTGACGGGGCCCCCGACTCACCGCCGCTGGTCGGGGTTGTCAAGACGACAGAGGGTGAGGGAAAAGCGGCGGAGCAGTCGACTCAAGACCGGGGTTTCCTGCCAGAGCAGCGGGAGTGTCACAAAACAACCTTTTACTCTTCGAGGGGCCTTAAGCGTTCCCAGGTAACGTATGCATTGAAAGAGTGTCTCTGTTTTGTTTTTCTCTGCGTTTAGTAAGGGGAAATTACATGTTGGGGGGAATAGTGTCTTCAGCAGCATCCGCTTTATTCAGCGTTATATATGCTTACCCACCTACCACTGCTGTATATCTAACATCTGCACCTAATCACCCTCTTTTTGTAAGCTGCTTGCCTCCTCGTCCTATTATGATTATTGGACAGACCAGGTAGATAACATTGCTAGTTAGCTAGCTAATTGTGTTCGTTGTGCACAAATCTATTTTATCAGGATAGCTAACGTAGCTAAATTGCAACAAAATAACTCTAACACAATTTGCAATGACGCAAATGGGGTTCTATAGCCTAGCTAGTCCAGCAGCACCCACTAATTGTGATGCATGAAGCTAACGTTAAACGTGCTAGCTAGCTAATATTAGCTACAACTAACGTCAACATGAAACTACTATCTAGATTCTAGTAGCTGCTCGCGCATAGTTTGGTCTGCAACTAACGTAGCTAACGAAATAAAATACAGTGTGTGCTCAAATGGCTAGCTGATATTAAACATTTAGCGTCCTATTCAATGTTATTCACTATCCACAGTTTTTGCTAGCTTCATCATAATATCTAGCTATGTGCCATGGATGGCATTGGTTTAGTAGAGGACGTGGTTCATCACTACTTCTGTCCTGGCCTATAACTCTACAGACAACTTGTTTACAGTGCGTGAGGTCAGTGGTTACGTTTAACACCTGGTGTGACAGCACTGTGGTGTCAATAAAAGCGTCATTTGTCTCTAATCGAATCGGCTGTTGTTTCTTCATAAACTGTCATGTTGTAGCTAGCATTCAATTAATGACATTTTATACCATAATTAATTTATTATCACGTCCCCACCATCAACATTTTAATTACAGTCAATAAAACGGAGTAATATTGGTCCAAAAGTATTCAACCCCAAACCTATTAGGCTACTGGATGTAGTAATAAACTGACATGGAAAATATAATTTAACTGTCACGATTGAAACCTGCCAATTGTCATTCAAATAAAATATTATTGGTCATATTAACAGATTTGCAGGTGCAGAGAAATCCAGCAGTGTTTAATATATAGCAGTAAAAAAAAAAATCTATAAAAATGCACACAAAATCCAGAAAAACACAAATAAAGAAATTCAGAAATATCAGAAGGAGCAATGTCAGAGAATGGAATATAAATACATATACAGTACCAGTCAAAAGTTTGGACACACCTACTCATTCAAGGGTTTTTCTTAATTTTTTAAACTATTTTCTACATTGTAGAATAATAGTGAGGACATCAAAACTATGAAATAACACATGGAATCATGTAGTAACCAAAAAAGTGTTCAACAAATCAAAATATATATTAGATTCTTCAAAGTAGCCAACCTTTGCCTTGATGACAGCTTTGCATACTCTTTGCATTCTCTTAACCAGCTTCACCTGGAATGCTTTCCCAACTGTGTTCCCACATATGCTGAGCACTTGTTGGCTGCTTTTCCTTCACTCTGGGGTCCAACTTATCCCAAACCATCTCAATTGGGTTGAGGTCGAGTGATTGTGGAGGCCAGGTCATCTGATGCGGCACTCCATCACTCTCCTTCTTGGTCAAATAGCCCTTACACAGTCTGGGGGTGTGTTGGGTCATTGTCCTGTTGGAAAACAAATGATAGTTCCACTAAGCACAAACTAGATGGGATGGTTACTTGAACTCTGTGAAGCATTTATTTGGACTGCAATTTCTGAGGCTGGTAACTCTAATTAACATATCCTATGCAGCAGAGGTAACTCTGGTTCTTCCTTTCCTGTGGCGGTCCTCATGAGAGCCAGTTTCATCATAGCGCTTGATTGTTTTTGCGACTGCACTTGAAGAAACTTTAAAAGTTATTGAAATGTTACGTATTGACTGACCTTCATGTCTTAAAGTAATGATGGATTGTCGTTTCTCTTTGCTTATTTGAGCTGTTCTTGCCATAATATGGACTTTTACCAAATAGGGCTGTCTTCTGTATACCAACCCTACCTTGTCACAACACAATTGATTGGCTCAAACACATTAAGAAGGAAAGAAATTCCATAATTGTACTTTTAACAAGGCACACCTGTTAATTGAAATGCCTTCCAGGTGACCTCATGTAGCTGGTTGAGAGAATACCAAGTGTGTGCAAGGCCGTCATCAAGGCAAAGGGTGGCTACTTTAAAGAATCTAATAAAAAATATTTGGACTTGCTTAACACTTTTTTGGTTACTACATGATTCCATATGTGTTATTTCATAGTTTTGATGTCTTCAATGTTTTTCTACAATGTAGAAAATAGAAAAAATAAAGGAAAACCTTTTAATGAGTAGGTGTGTCCAAACCTTTGACTTGTACTGTACATAAACTCAGCAAAAAAAGAAATGTCCTCTCACTGTCAACTGTGTTTATTTCCAGCAAACTTAACTATTTGTATGAACATAACCAGATTCAACAACTGAGACATAAGCTGAATAAGTTCAACAGACATGTGACTTACAGAAATGGAATAATGTGTCCCTGAACAAAGGGGGGGTCTTCTAACCAGAGATCCTTTGTCCAGTGTCTGTGCTATTTTGCCCATCTTAATCTTTTCTTTTTATTGGCCAGTCTGAAATATGGCTTTTTCTTTACAACTCTGCCTAGAAGGCCAGCATCCCGGAGTCGCCTCTTCACTATTGAGATTTGTGTTTTGCGGGTACTATTTAATGAAGCTGCCAGTTGAGGACTTGTGAGGCGTCTGTTTCTCAAACTAGACACTAATGTACTTCTTGCTCAGTTGTGCACTGGGGCCTCCCACTCCTCTTTCTATTCTGGTTAGAGACCGTTTTTGCTGTTCTGTGAAGGGCAATTTCTCGCATGGAATAGCCTTCATTTCTCAGAACAAGAATAGACAGACAAGTTCCAGAAGAATGGTCTTTTTGTTTCTTGCCATTTTGAGCCTGTGATCGATCCCACAAATGCTGATGCTCCAGATGCTCAACTAGTCTAAAGAAGGCCAGTTTTATTGCTTCTTTCATCAGAACCACAGTTTTCAGCTGTGCTAACATAATTGCAAAGGGTTTTCTAATGATCAATTAGCCTTTTAAAATGATCAACTTTGATTAGCTAACACAACGTGCCACTGGAACACAGGAGTGATGGTTGCTCATAATGGGCCTCTGTACGCCTATGTAGATATTCCATTAAAAATCTGCCGTTTCCAGCATATACAGTGCTGTGAAAAAAGTATTTTCCTCCTTCCTGATTAATGTTTTTGCACATTTGTCACACTTAAATGTTTC
Organism: Oncorhynchus keta; assembly: GCF_023373465.1. Taxonomy (NCBI): domain Eukaryota; kingdom Metazoa; phylum Chordata; class Actinopteri; order Salmoniformes; family Salmonidae; genus Oncorhynchus; species Oncorhynchus keta. The sequence continues at coordinate 27,306,146 of NC_068452.1, forward strand.
AGATGATCAAACAAATTTAAATATTACACAAAGATAACCCAAGTAAACACAAAATGCAGTTAAGTGATGATTTTATTTATTAAGGGAGAAAAGCTATCCGAACCTTCATGGCCCTATGCGATAACTGGCAATGAGTCTTTCACATCGCTGTGGAGGAATTTTGGCCCACTCTTCTTTGCAGAATTGTTTTAATTCAGCAACATTGGAGGGTTTTCGAGCATGAACCACCTTTAAGGTCACGCCACAGCATCTCAATCGGATTCAAGGCCCGACTTTGACTAGGCCACTCCAACCTTCACTTTTTTTTTTTTAAGCCATTCAGAGGTGGACTCGCTGGTGTGTTTTGGATCATTGTCCTGCTTCAGAACCCAAGTGCGCTTCAGCTTGAGGTCACAAACTGATGGCCGGACATTCTCCTTCAGGATTTTTTTTGGTAGCGAGCAGAATTCATGGTGCCATCAATCACAGTAAGTCGCCCAGGTCCTGAAGCAGCAAAGCAGCCCCAGACCATCACACTACCACCACCATAATTGACTGTTGGTATGATGTTCTTTTTCTGAAATGCTGTGTTACTTTTACGCCAGATGTAACGGGACGCACACCTTCCAAAGAGTTCAACTTTTGTCTCGTCAGTCCACAGAATATTTTACCAAAGGTCTTGGGGATCATCAAGATGTTTTTTTTGTTGCCAAAAGTGAGACGAGCCTTTGTTATTTTTGGTCAGCAGTGGTTTTCGCCTTGGAACTCTGCCATGGATGACATTTTTGCCCAGTCTCTTTCTTATAGTTGAGTCATGAACACTGACCTTAACTGAGGCAAGTGAGGCCTGCAGTTCTTTAGATGTGGTTGTGGGTTCTTTTGTGACCTCTTGGATGAGTCGTCGCTGCCCTCTTGGAGTAATTTTGGTAGGCTGGCCACTCCTGGGAAGGTTCACCAGTGTTCCAAATGTTCTCCATTTGTGGATAATGGCTCTCACCGTGGTTCGCTGGAGTCCCAAAGCTTTAGAAATGGCTTTGTAACCCTTTCCAGACTGATAGATGTCAATTACTTTGTTTCACATCTGTTCCTGAATTTCTTTGGATCGCGGCATGATCTTTTGGCCTACTTCACTTTGTCAGACAGGTTTTATTTAAGTGATTTCTTGATTCAATAGGTCTGGCAGTAATCAGGCCTAGGTGTGGCTAGTGAAATTGAACTCAGCTTTCCAAAAAATGTGATTAACCACAGTTAATTCATGATTGGGGCGGCAGGGTAGCCTAGTGGTTAGAGCGTTGGACTAGTAACCGAAAGGTTGCAAGTTCAAATACCCCAGCTGACAAGGTACAAGTCTGTTGTTCTGCCAGGCAGTTAACAGGCAGTTAACCCACTGTTCCTAGGCCGTCATTGAAAATAAGAATTTGTTCTTAACTGACTTGCCTAGTTAAATAAAGGTAAAACATTTATTAATTTAATTAACAGGGGGGGGCAATTACTTTGTAACATGAAGGTTCGGAAAGCTTTTTTCCCTTAATAAATAAAATTATCACTTAAAAACGGCATTTTGTGTTTACTTGGGTTATGTTTGTGTAATATTACAATTTGTTTTGATGATCTGAAACATTTAAGTGTGATAAATGTGCAAAGAAATCAGGAAGGAGGCAAATACCTTTTCACAGCACTGTGTGTGTGTATATTTATTTATATATATATATATATATATATATATATTACACAGTTGAACTTTATAGACACCTTAGCCAAATACATTTAAACTCAGTTTTTCACAATTCCTGACATTTAATCAGAGTAAAAAAATCCCTGTCTTAGGTCAGTTAGGATCATCACTTTATTTTAAGAATGTGAAATGTCAGAATAATAGTAGAGAGAATTATTTATTTCAGCATTTATATATTTCATCACATTCCCCGTGGGTCAGAAGTTTACATATACTCAATTAGTATTTGGTGACATTGCCTTTAAATTGTTTAACTTGGGTCAAACATTTCAGATAGCCTTCCACAAGCTTCCCACAATAAGTTGTGCGAATTTTGGCCCATTCCTCCTGTCAGAGCTGGTGTAACTGAGTCAGGTTTGTAGGCCACCTTGCTCGCATGCGCCTTTTCAGTTCTGCCCACACATTTTTCTATAGGATTCAGGTCAGTGCTTTGTGATGGCCACTCCAATACCTTGACTTTGTTGTCCTTAAGCCATTTGCCACAACTTTGGAAGTATGCTTGGGGTCATTGTCCATTTGGAATACCCATTTCCGACCAAACTTGAACTTCCTGGCTGATGTCTTGAGATGTTGCTTCAATGTATCCACATAATTTTCCTTCCTCATGATGCCATCTATTTTGTGACGTGCACAAGTCCCTCCTGCAGCAAAGCACCCCCACAACATGATGGTGCCACCCCCTTGCTTCAAGGTTGGGATGGTGCTCTTCGGCTTGCAAGCATCCCCCTTTTTCCTCCAAACATAACGATGGTCATTATGGCCAAACAGTTCTATTTTTGTTTCATCAGACCAGAGGACATTTCTCCAAAAAGTACGATCTTTGTCCCCTTGTGCAGTTGCAAACCATATTTAGGCTTTTTTACGGCGGTTTTGGAGCAGTGGCTTCTTCCATGCTGAGCGGCCTTTCAGGTTATGTCAATATTAGGACTTGTTTTACTGTCAATATAGATACTTTTGTACCTGTTTCCACCAGCATCTTCACACGGTCTTTTGCTGTTGTACTGGGATTGATTTGCACTTTTCGCACCAAAGTACGTTCATCTCTAGGAGACAGAATGCGTCTCCTTCCTGAGTTGTATGATGGCCGCGTGGTCCCGATACTTCAGTTGTTTGTACAGATGAACGTGGTATCTTCATGCATTTGGAAATGGCTCCCAAGGATGAACCAGACTTGTGAAGGTCTACATTTTATTTTCCTGAGGTCTTGGCTGATTTCTTTTGATTTTCCCATGATGTCAAGCAAAGAGGCACTGAGTTTGAAGGTTGGCCTTGAAATGCATCCACAGGTACACCTCCAATTGACTCAAATGATGTTAATAGCCTATCAGAAGCTTCTAAAGCCATGACATAATTTTCTGTATTTTTCCAAGCAGTTTAAAGGCACAGTCAACTTAGTGTGTGTTAACTTCTGACTCACTGGAGATACAGTGAAATAATCTGTCTGTAAACAATTGTTGGAAATATTACTTGTCATGCACAAAGTAGATGTCCTAACCGACTTGCCAAAACTATAGTTTGTTAACAAGAAATTGTACAATATTTGCACATTGTTCTTTATAATATTCTTCAAGCTCTGTCAAGTTGGTTGTTGATCATTGCTAGACAGCAATTTACAAGTCTTGCCATAGATTTTCAAGACGATTTAAGTCAAAACTGCGACATGGCCACTCAGAAACATTCAATGTTGTCTTGGTAAGCAACTCCAGTGTATATTTGGCCTTGTGTTTTAGGTTATTGTCCTGCTGAAAGGTGAATTTGTCTCCCAGTGTCCGTTGGAAAGCAGACTGAACCAGGTTTTCTTCTAGGATTTTACCTGTCCGTATCTCTATTCCGTTTATTTTTATACCCTCAAACTCCCTAGTCCTTGCCAATGACAAGCATACCCACAACATGATGCAGCTAACCACCATGCTTGGAAATATGAAGAGTGATGTGTTGTTTTTAGATTTGCCCCAAACATAACATGTTGTATTCAGGAAGTTCATTTCTTTGACACTTTTTTTTGCGGTTTTACTTTAGTGCCTTACTGCAAGTAGGATGCATGTTTTGCAATATTTGTATTCTTTGCGGGGCATTGGAAAACCTCCCAGTCTTTGTGGTTAAATCTGTATTTGAAATTTGCTGCTAGACTGAGGGACCTTACAGATAATGTATGTGTGGGGTACAGAGATGGGGTAGGCATAAAAAAATATATCTTAAACACTATTATTGCACATAGTGAATGAGTCCATGCAACTCATAATGTGACTTGTTAAGCAAACAATTACTTCAGAACTTAATTAGGCTTGCCATAACAAAGGGGTTGAATAGTTATTTACTCAAGACATTACAGCTTTTCATTTTTAATTAATTTGTAAAAAATCTCTAAAAACATAATTCCACTTTGGCCTACACACAACACCCCATAATGTCAATCTCAATTTAATCACTTTGAAATTCAGTCTGTAACACAACAAAATGTGGAAAAAGTCAAAGGGTGTGAATACTTTCTGAAGGCACTGTACATATAAAGTGAGTAAAACAGTATGTAAACATTATTAAAGTGACCATTGTTCAATGACTGTACATAGGGCAGCAGTCTCTAAGTTGCAGGGTAGAGTACCAGGTGGTAGATGGCTAGAACAGTGACTAAGGTTCAAGGCCTTGGCTATACAAATTACACTTTTACAAAAGACTACAGAAGTTGGCTGCAAGCAATTGGTCAATTAAGCACTTTACAGTGTTTATTTAAAACAGACAATAGACGTGTTACATTGGCCCCTCATGAATGATGACCCCATCAAAGTGGCGTCACCGCATAATTAGAGTCCCTGTTGATTGAATGCCTCAGAAAGCTGTTAAATACATTTACGTTGAGCTATACCTCACCTGTTTTATTCATTTAGTGATGTGATAAGAAACCACATGGCTGGTTTACCACAGCTTTATAAGATGATTTGTAATCATGTACAATCCAGGCCTACATGGATTCATTGTGATCTTGACATTATTGTGCCATTGTTTTGACTTCATGCTGCTTGGCCTCTGGGTAAATACATTTGAATTCAATCACTTTTTGACAGCACCCCTTTTGATTTGAACGAAACCTTTCATACATATTTTCCAATTGTAGAACTGCTCAGAAAATGACATTTTAGACCTGAATGGCAAAACATTCAAGAGATAAATGTGGTCAAAGGTAAATAAAGGTTAAATAAAATGTCATTAAATGTGGTCAAAGTTGACCTATTTTGCTTTCACTGGAAACGATACATGTTTTGAGATTGATATTTAAAAGCTTACAAACAGGCTTGTCAAACAGTTTTTAAAATAATTGATTGATTTCTCTAATTATCATCTGAGGTTTTGGTGTTGAGACACAACATGCTCTTGAATACAGGGTGGCTGTCATGTTTTGTCTGATAAATGTATTAAAAAAAATAGACATTTTGACTTTCAAATGGTACCACAAACATGGTTGGAGGTCCACACATTAGAGAATGTTGACTTGAATGGGAATATAAGTTGGTTTAAATAACACTGTCAATCCTCCATAGGAAACCTATTAAAAGCATAGAAATATAGATAATAGAATATACATGACCAGTTAAGTTGACATTTGCCGGTGGGTGGACTAGCGGCCATCTTTGTGGTAGTAATTAGAAGTACAAATGTAATTTCAATTTCAATGGTGTACCAGTTAAATTACAGTGGTCTTGAAGGGATAAGTCATTCTATGAATTACATTTCTATGCTTTAAATGACACCCACTCTGTATTCAATAGCATGTTGTGTCTCAACCATTGGCGGGCACAACACACAAACTTCAGATGATGTAAAGTGGGGTCTAAGCATCAACAAATAATAATTCATTTAGTTTTTCTTTCTCCAAGAAATTATAAAATAGTTAGACAACCCTGTTTGTAAGCTTTTAAAATGATATCAAACTCAACCGTTGATCATTTCCAGTGATAAAGACATGGATGTCTCATAGGGCCGGGACGATACCAGTATCGCAATATTGCAAAACTCTTCGCTCCTTTAAAAACCTGTTGTATGTCAAATATTGTGTGCTATAGCTTGGAAAATAAAAACATGTGACTCTGGATGACAACATAAGGATGTTTGTTTCCAACATTAGGGCTGTTAAATTCACTTTGTGTTTTTTTCCCCCTTGCTGCGGTACTAAAAAACTGGTATCGTCCCTAACCTAATGTCTCTTGGTTGTGTTGGGGGATGCAAAATGGGTCAAATTTGATCACCTCTATCTCCTGAATGTTTTGGCATTCAAGTCCAAAAAGTAACTTCATGACCACTTATTCCATGGGCAAACATGTATGGAAAGTTTTGTTTAAATCAAAAAGGATGTGGTCAAAAAGTGATTTACCCTCTACTCTAGTGCCTTTCGTTGGATGGATGTTTGAGTTAAATGTGTTATCAGGAATTGAACAAACGTGGCAGTTGACACACACAATACAAATACGCTATATTGTCGCCGTTGACGTCTGGACAAATGTTGCCCCTCAAAATCATATAGTTGTGGTTTTGCACATTTTAGTTTGATACCACTTTACAGCTAGTGCCCTAATACTTGTATTTATTTACATGGTAGTTACATCGGCAAGTGGGCCTATAGTGTAATTACAGTATGATGTTATAAAGTTGGACACGTTGACTCCTGATTCATTGTATTGCAGATTATACAGTGGGGCAAAAAAAGTATTTAGTCAGCCACCAATTGTACAAGTTCTCCCACTTAAAAAGATGAGAGGCCTGTAATTGTCATCATAGGTACACTTCAACTATGACAGACAAAATGAGAAAAGAAATCCAGAAAATCACATTGTAGGATTTTTTATACATTTATTTGCAAATTATGGTGGAAAATAAGTATTTGGTCACCTACAAACAAGCAAGATTTCTGGCTCTCACAGACCTGTAACTTCTTCTTTTAGAGGCTCCTCTGTCCTCCACTCGTTACTTGTATTAATGGCACCTGTTTGAACTTGTTATCAGTATAAAAGACACCTGTCCACAACCTCAAACAGTCACACTCCAAACTCCACTATGGCCAAGACCAAAGAGCTGTCAAAGGACACCAGAAACAAAATTGTAGACCTGCACCAGGCTGGGAAGACTGAATCTGCAATAGGTAAGCAGCTTGGTTTGAAGAAATCAACTGTGAGAGCAAGTATTAGGAAATGGAAGACATACAAGACCACTGATAATCTCCCTCGATCTGGGGCTCCACGCAAGATCTCACCCCGTGGGAGCAAAAGTCCCAGAACCACACGGGGGGACCTAGTGAATGACCTGCAGAGAGCTGGGACCAAAGTAACAAAGCCTACCATCAGTAACACACTACGCCGCCAGTGACTCAAATCCTGCAGTGCCAGACGTGTCCCCCTGCTTAAGCCAGTACATGTCCAGGCCCGTCTGAAGTTTGCTAGAGAGCATTTGGATGATCCAGAAGAAGATTGGGAGAATGTCATATGGTCAGATGAAACCAAAATATAACTTTTTGGTAAAAACTCAACTCGTTGTGTTTGGAGGACAAAGAATGCTGAGTTGCATCCAAAGAACACCATACCTACTGTGAAGCATGGGGGTGGAAACATCATGCTTTGGGGCTGTTTCTCTGCAAAGGGACCAGGACGACTGATCCGTGTAAAGGAAAGAATGAATGGGGCCATGTATCGTGAGATTTTGAGTGAAAACCTCCTTCCATCAGCAAGGGCATTGAAGATGAAACGTGTCTGGGTCTTTCAGCATGACAATGATCCTAAACACACCGCCCGGGCAACGAAGGAGTGGCTTCGCAAGAAGCATTTCAAGGTCCTGGAGTGGCCTAGCCAGTCTCGAGATCTCAACCCCATAGAAAATCTTTGGAGGGAGTTGAAAGTCCGTGTTGCCCAGCAACAGCCCCAAAACATCACTGCTCTAGAGGAGATCTGCATGGAGGAATGGGCAAAAATACCAGCAACTGTGTGTGAAAACCTTGTGAAGACTTACAGAAAACGTTTGACCTCTGTCATTGCCAACAAAGGGTATATAACAAAGTATTGATATAAACTTTTGTTATTGACCAAATACTTATTTTCCACCATAATTTGCAAATAAATGAATTAAAAATACTACAATGTAATTTTCTGGATTTACTTTTCTCATTTTGTCTGTCATAGTTGAAGTGTACCTATGATTAAAATTACAGGCCTCTCATCTTTTTAAGTGGGAGAACTTGCACAATTGGTGGCTGACTAAATACTTTTTTGCCCCACTGTATGTGACTATTTGTACAGTAAGACCTACAGTTAGTACAATACTAAAATAGACCATGTGGTATAAGTTAAGGAACACTGTGAGAAAGAGTAAGGGGTTATGCAATGGTTAACAACAAACACACTATACTTACTTTGTCAGCAAAAACCCACACAGAATCTTTGGATGTAATATCCTATGTACAGTATAGGCTATGTGGTCGTTGTGGCACACAGTTATTTTAGTTTCTTTTTCTGTTCTTTCAGATTTCCACAGAGCTCCTGTAAACAACTGAAGAGAGATGGACTCGCATGGATGGAAATACTGGAGAGAAACTGCAAAAGAAAAACAAGAAGAAGCTGATTAAATGGAAACCTTACTTTTGGACATTGGTGTGGGAGACGTTCAATTTGAATAATGATTGAAAGAAAAAGGAAATGAGGTAAGACAGAAACATGTTGGAGATATAGAAGAGCACCAAGATAAACACTGGTGAAGAAGAACTAAAGTTGGGGAAACTGGGGACCAAAGACTTTTCTACAATCCAACTACATACGTCAACAAATCTAAGGGAATGACAAAAAAAAAAAGAGAATTTCAAAAAGTATTAATCTCTACAAGAACACACAAATGTCAGTGGATCTTTTCCCCCCTTTTGGTTTGAGACATTTATTGGATGAAAGTACAGTTAAGCATTTCTAAGGATGTTTCTACACAGGTACTAGTCAAATACATGCAAACCTACACGAGGGAAGAATTCTTGTTTCACATATGCTACTCCAGCCAGAACTGAATAATTTCTGCAATGGCAGTCCAGCAGTCTAAAAGGCAGTGACTCGGTTACTCTTGAAAAGTTTTTGCACATGGGACACCATTGAATCCCACTGCAATTGTATCTTAACTCTGTTTGCCTGTGCTCTTATACAGTGGAAAGTGCTGTTGCCTATTATTTCAAGTGCTGTTGTCTCTCTTGCACTTGATATATTCACATTTAGTGCCAAACTGCAACATCTGTATCATATCCTTTTAACTTTGAAATCGCTACTACATTTAGTACAGAAAAACGGATCTTTAGTTGTAATTTGAACTCAACTCTCCAACTATTGCACCTATAATGGAGTTACTTTACATTATCAGCAGATTTCAGAAGTTCTTTAGTCGCATCTAATTGAAAATTACTGGTCATTTTCTGCTCAAGCCTCAGTATTTGCTTCATCTTCGATTGCTGCTACAAGTGTGATAAAACATTTGTGATAAAACTTTAACTGCAAGCCTACGAAGTCAACTGACACAGTAACTGCCATTACAGAACAAAAAACATTCCCTCAAACAATTTGTAAAAATTCATCAAAACATGCAGAATTTCCCCAACAGTCCAGCACCTCCAGCTCTTCCTCCTGGATTTACTAGTAGAGGTGGAGGTGGCCCCTCTTACCCACCACCATCAACAGATCCCCAGATATCCCCAAGGATGACAGACGACTACACTGGGATGCAACAGCAAACACCCCTAAACCCTCAAAGTCACAGTCGACACCTACTCCATCGAGGGCACCACCACCCTAGTCAGGCTGGCCATATGCTTGCTTATGATGCAAGAAACAGAGCTGGGGAATCATCACACGGTAATATTCACAGTGGCAGTAGTAGCAACCCTTACCAAAAGGAAACAATGGATTATTATTTTGCAATGGGTGGAAAGGACAGACATAGAAGAGGAGGTATGGCATATGGGGCAGGTTTTGGGTACTCAAATATGGATGGACATATACCTCAGCAGTACAGACAAGCTGGAACTAGCTCCTCCGGGATGATGTCTCCCTATCCTTTGGACTATGGTTCGACGGCCGGCTCAGGTGGTAGTAGCAGTGGCAGCAGTGGTGCTGGAGCATTTTCCCCCTCCCATCAGTACAAAATGGGTCAGAACCCTGCAATGCAGCCAGCATCAGGGCCTCAGATGCAGCACCGCCAACATGGACAGAATTACCCCTCCCATCAAGCTCTGCAACATGGACAGCAGCATAGGACTTATCCCATCTCTGGACACAGAATGCCTCCACAGTTCTCACACTACTCCCCACAGGGTAGTGCATCCACAGGGTCATCAGGAATGTACAGCTCCCCACCACAGAGATATCATGATGGGGCCAGCAGTGGTGGTGGATTTGAACCTAAAGTCAACAGCTCTCCAAATATGAACTCTAATTCAAACTCAATTTCAAGTTCAGCTACAACAAACAATGTTGGATCACTGGAGAATGTTACACAGAGTTACCACTCTTCAAGTTACCCCTCATACTCCCCACAAACTCATCCACTCCACAAACAAGCCACCCTCCAGGACCGCAATTCTCAGCACAATTTAGGAGTAGGTTACAACTCTCTCAAAATGCAGCATCATGCCCCTCCACCAGGTTCTGTATACTCTAAACATCACCAATCCACCAATCCCGGAATGCCTCAACAACCGTGTCAAGAAATCTCCAAATCACCAATGCACTCTCAACCCCAACAGGGCCAGATTAACCAAAACTTCAGCCCAATATCTAACCCCTCTCCAGCTGCCTCTGCAGTGCAGTCTCCCAGTTGTAGCTCCTCACCTTCCCCATTGATGGGTGTCTCAGAAGGTCATGGGAACCCTTTATGTCCCCCACATGTTCCATCACATCCTCCTCCCCCAAATCCTCGTGGTTGCCGTGGTCGCTTATTGCAGACTTTGCCTCAGTTGAGTCCCACACCCAACTCCAACAGCAGCATCAGTAGTTGTGGCAGCAATGGCAGTAACAAAGCTACTGGTCTGAATACAAGCGCTGGAGGTGGTCACTTAGTCTCAAACCGAAGCAGAATGGCTGCAGGTACAGGAAAAGGATCACATGAAGAAGGGTCATCATCGTCTGTCTATTCATCTTCTCCTCTTGACAAACTCATGCAAGATCCTGGCTTGAACAGTCTAAATGCGTTGACATCACAGGTAGCGAATTTACCCAATACAGTGCAACATATGCTTCTCACTGACACATTAATGTCACATAGAAGGGGGAAAGATGGACAAAGTCAAATGCTGCAGGCATTACAAGCCATTCCTTCTACTCAACCAAGGAGTCGAAGTGTCAGTGCTGCCTCAAGCAGTGGGATTGGTGGTGGTGAAGGTGCTATCTCGGAGGCTGGAGGTGATGAAGATTCCTTTCTGGTGTCCGAAAGAGTATCATCAAGGGCCAAAGAGGAACGCGATGAGCAGATTTCTGAGGGGGGGAAATCTAGAATGCGGCAGATGAGTGGCACAAGCAGTGGATCAGAACCAACTGGCTACTATCCTCCTCCATCTCAGAGTCAGATATCAATGGGTTCAAGTAAAAACCAATCCCATACTGGAAAGAGTGATCAGGGTTCACAAGGGAAGAGGATGTTAACGGAATCTTCTACAAAACAATCTCTGAATCCATCAGATGTTTCTGAAAGAAAGACAACTGAAACCCGGACACCTTCATTGTCATCTCCCTCCTCTGCTCCTCAATCTGCTGAGCCTGGTCCAAGTGTACATTCTCGCCCTCCTGTTTCCTCTACTCCCTCATGCCCCATTCCCTCTCCTGCTCCTCAGTTCCACGCAAACTGTGTTTCTGAGCCTGGTGCCACTGATGTGAATACTAAAAATGGGCTTAGGAAAACAAGGGAAATTAAATATGAAGGAATTAAAGAAGAAAGTGGAGGGATGATTGAAAAAGGCACCCTTGGTGCAGACCCGAGAGAGCAGACCCGAGAGGGACACATGCGACAAGATGGGCAGGACAAAGAAAATAAATTGGATCGATCTTCCTTCCGTAACAAAAAGGGGGATGAGAAGGACGGAAAACGATGTAAGACACGAGATTTGGACAACTCCAATCAAGATCAAAATATTGAGGAACAGACAAATGCTGGTGGAGTGGGTGTTATTGTGTCAACTCGTTGTGAGGTAAATCGTCCAGAAAAAGCTACATGTGCACAAGACAACTGCATAGAGGAGAAACATTCAGACAGCTTCTTTAGAGAGTCTAGTCGTCATAATGGGGAGGAAGGAATGGATTTGAGTCTATATTCCTCTCATCATGAAGTTCCCCAGAAATCTAACTTTGGGCGGTCTGTCCCTCAAAATCATCCCTCAGGTCCTCAAAAATATGGTTACCAAGAGTCACCACATGGTGCTGCCATGGGTTTGAAGAACCGAGGGAGACCTAGTCCAGGGAGTGTAACAGGATCAAATTCAAGGTATCAAGGCTTCCATCAGCCAAAGCCCAGTTATGCCCCTGAACACACCAAGGATGTTGCGGGTACTACAGTTGAGGGATCAGTGAGGAGAAGAGAAGGATCAGGAGCAAGAGGACATGATGATAATTCTCAACTCCAGCATCCATTTCCAAGCCTCTTGCAGGAGGTTCTACAGGGTTATCACTTAGACCGGCGCTATGGGCGATCTGAACAGGCACTAACTGCCCATCTCCAGGCTCAAAATATGACTCGGCAACAGTACCAAACCAGGCATCCTTATGGCATGGCTGAAAGTATGAGAACCCAAACTGGAGTTGGAGAGGTCAATTCCCACCCCTCCCGAATGACCAGCCCTGGAAAGCCTCTTCAACTAAATCAGCGCCAGGGGCCTGGATCGGATATTGTACCGGAATCACCTCAATCCTCCTTGAGGTCTGAAGGAGTAGATACTAAGGGATCTCACAGTGCTTCTACAGAGAAAAATAAAATGGCAACACCGCAGCGTCACCTGACCCATATGCCACAGTCTACAGAGTTCTTGTCTGGACCTCCACCAAAACACATCAATTTAGCCGACTACTCGTTACCTCACAGGAAACCCCCTTCAGGTCTGCCCAGCTCATCATCAGCTGTACAGGAACTCCTATTGCAGAAAACAGAGCCGCTAGCGGGCAGTGTTGGAACCATAGGTCAAATTGAGTCTCAAATGTTGACGTCTTCCCTTTTACCTCCATCTAAAGAGCGCCGCTCTGTCATATGTGATGTTTGTCCCAATCGCCGCTGTACACCAGAAAGGGATGGGGAACGTGAAAGAGAGCGGGAAAAAAGTCCAATTGGTGCCTCTGTCATCCAACTGCCATCAACAAATGATCTAGGGAACAGTAAGGAGTTAGGAGATGAAAAAGAGGTTGGTGTGAAGGTAGCATCAAAGGAGACTGCAGAGGCTGTCCATCATAGTGGTCTTACAACCAAGGAAACTGATGTTGAGCATAATAACAAGGCTTTACACCCATCTGTGGTTATGAATGCAGAGCCTCTTAGAAGAGGTAAGATTGATTTGACCACCACCATGCCCTCTCAACATCTGCAGCAAACCTCTCACTATCCCTCTACCACCAACTCTCTGTCTCCACCATCAAGACATCAGTCATACCCACATGGTGTAGATTTATCTGCAGGGCATGCCAGTGGCTTTCCTCGTTCCAGGTTTGGTGATACAAGAGAGGGCAATATGATGCCACGTAACCCCCATTTTCACAATCCCTACCACTCACCCCAAGTTCATTTACAAAACCCACAATCTGCAAACAAATTACAAATGTATACTCACCTCCATGCTCATGACTTGGATGACAGGCTTGATTGGGCAGCTACCATTAATAGACCCACCAAGGATCTGATGCAGTCCAGTACTTCTCCAGGTAGACATAAACTCAGTCATTCAGAGCAGAGACAAAGGATGCAGTCTCCAACTGACATTTTGCACAATCGCCAACCGTTTGCTAAACAGCAAGTTCCTCATCAGAACACTTACTATGACATGAAAATGTGGGAGTCAACACACTCTGGTAGAGAGAGTGTGGGGATGTTGGAGGGGGATCCTTACCAGAGAAGTCAACAGCCACCTCCTGCTGCTCCTCTTGGGTCTGTTGCCCCCCAATTGGTTCCAACAGCTCCACCAGTCTCCAACATTCTTGAATCACCTGTCTCCCAAGTGGTTACAGAAGAAATCTTTAAATCACTCCATCCAACACCTAATTCCATGAAAACAGTTGGTCCCAGTATTGGTGGCAATGTCAATTCTGTGATGCCACAGAGCCATCGATCAAATAGAACTGGGGGTTCTGGGGACACTAATCCGTTAATGTTGAGGAGGAGAGTTCGTTCTTTCATTTCCCCTATCCCAGCCAAGAGGCAGCATCAGGATGTATCACAGCAAAGGAGTGCCCCTAGTTCATATCACTCACCTTTGACCTACTCTGAATCCAGCCTCCAAAATGACGATGACTCATCCAGTTCAGATATAACTACACTTGGTTCGCCTAACACTCCTTGTCCCACACCTGGACAAAGCACTTATTCACAATCCTCCTCACCTGTTCAGGGTAAGAAGAGTCTGCCTCCAAGAAAAGGGAGAGGTTTGAAACTGGAGGCTATTGTTCAGAAAATTACACCAAATGTGAAGAAATCTACTAACAGCGGCCATACCGATGTTGACTCAAATGATTTTGCTGGATTTTCTCACAATGAAATGTCACAGTTTACTGACACACAGGACGAAGAGGAATGTTTACCTTATCTCGATGAAAGTCTCTCATTAAGTGACATTATGCCCTACAGAGGGGTTGATGAGACTGGACCGTTACCTCCCACCGCATACCCCTGTGATCCTCACCAGACATCACAAGTTCTTAAACGCGGCACCACAGGAACTGTTACAAGACCTTTGCAGCCAGACTTTGACTTTGGGTTAGGGACTGCAGCATCTAGTACTGGTGATAGAGATAAAGAGATGCCGGCTGACTTCACCTTGTTAGGGCCCTTACCCCCACCTCCACCACTACCTTGTCCAGTACAGGGCTCCCCCCCACCTTCTTCATCTGCCTTGTCTGATATTCAACATTTCACTAATACTTACCAGCAACTTGAGACTCGAAGAGGTGAACAATCTGCTGCTAACCTTCTGAGACAAAAACTTGAAGAAACTGGGATTGGATTTGATGATTACAGTAGCAGTGACTATTATGGAACCACCCCACCACACCACAGTCAGGCTCAAGGGCACTTAATAAGACAGCCGCATCAAACTTCTCCAAGGTCATCTTTGTCAATGACAGGGTCACCACAAGATTCCAAACAATCAGACAATTCTGTACCCAAAGGCTATTTCCCATCAGGCAAGAAGAAGGGAAGGCCTGTTGGAAGTGTGAATAAGCAAAAACGTGCTCAAGCCACCCAGGCCCAGGCACAGAATGCAAGCCCAAGTGCTCTGTCTGGCCCACCCATTCATTCTCCTGCAACTGTTAGCCCACAGGTAGCCCCAAGCCCTAGCACTACAGCCTCTGCCCCATCAGTCACTCCTCCAACTGATCAGAAAATGACTCCTCCTGAGATTCCACCAGTCTTGACCCAAGCAGTAAAAGTGGATGCTGAAAGTGAGGACACTCAGCCAGAGCCGGAGGTGATATCAGTCTGCCAGAAACAAGGGGGGGTGAAAGATGAAAGTGAGGTAGTGGGATCAAGAGGCAGGCAGAGGAGGAGAAGAAGAGGAGTAGCAGCAGCGGCGGCCAAAGATGACCTGGAAGCGGCTACAAGAGCAGGGGAACATTTTGAAAACAGCAGAGTTTTTCCTGATAATAGCAAGTGTGCCTTTGCTCCATACATACATGTGGAGAGGAAAGTAGCTGAGATAGGAGCCGTGTGCACAATTGTGAATGGTGAAGAGGAAAAGATGAAGGGAGAGCGTGGAGCGGTTGGAGGGAAAGCAAGCAGTAGTGGTATTGAAGCTCTTTTGACCTCAGCTCTTTTGTCTCAACTGCCTAGGAGAGACGGAGAAATTGAGAGGGTCAAAGAGAAGAGGGAACTGGAGGATGTAGACTCTGCCCTCCAGGCAGGAAAGGTTCTACCTTCATCTGAGTACCTTCTACCAGGCCCTGTGATTACTGAATCCATTCATTCTGGCCGTCTTCTCTGCTGCCTGTGCCAGAAATGGGCCAATTACAAAAACCTTGGGGATCTCTATGGACCTTACTACCCTCCTGAATATGCTACGAGGCTTCCCAAGAATCAACCACAGATTCGACAGAGTCTTTTAACTACTGGGATGAGTAGAAATGTGCAAAATCTAGACGCCATTTCAAATGTGTTGACCACCCAGGGCCCTGAACTGCAAGATGTGCCAATGATCAAATCCTCAACTTATAGTGATTGCATGTTCAGTCAAGAGACAAGTACAACTTCCCCTGCCACTGCTGTTGGCACTGCCTCTCCAGCAGGTGGAGGGGAGATGCTTTATCTGGCCAGCAAACTTGCTAAAACCACCACCAACAAGACAACAGTTCTTAATTGGGACATGCCTCCAGAGTTAAAACCAATTACTGAGCTAAGGAAACAACCTGAACTTCAGAATGAGCCCACCCACAGTCAGCAAAACCAACCATGCCAGCAACAGCAGACAGAAGACACTCAACAAAGGCCACAACACAGAAAGCTGACGTCGCACCCGAGATTTAAAAGGAGACAGAAATCCAGTGAGAATTCCCCAAGAATGGTGCCATCCAACAGCAAAGCCTCATTGCCATTCCAGCCCCCTCCCCCAACCTTAGACTCCCTTGGGCCTTTGGCACAGCTGGCCCAACTTCCTCAGATGCCTATGGACCCAGAGGAGCTGTGGGTGCATGAGGCATGCATGGTCTGGACTAGTGGGGTTTACCTGGTCAATGGAAGACTGTATGGCCTACAGGAGGCACTAGATGGTGCCAGAGACACAGTGAGTCATCTTTTTGTTGTTGACGTCTATACAGTTTACAATGTAATGATTTGAGTTACTATATATAGATATTCTTTTCAGCTCAATATACCTAAAGCAGTTCTCAGACGTCCACAGTTATACGTTTTAATAGTTTTTTTTCACTGTCTTCTGTTATTCTCTATGTTATGTCTGTCTGTCTTCAGGTCTGCTCATATTGTGAAATGGTTGGCTCAACCCTCGGCTGTTACAGCAAAGGCTGCACACTGAGATATCACTACCCGTGTGCCATGGATGCAGGTAAGAGCAGCAAAACATTTCCTTAATACCGAATGTTAAATGTCATGACTCATATGCTGTGTCCTAAACCTTACCTACCGCTGCCCACTGTAACTGCAATAGTACCCAATTATTTTGAGTGTTATAATTTTCTGAGTTGATGGTTATGTCATTTGTATCACTTTTCCTTCACCTCTCCTCAGACTGCTCTCTGAATGAAGATAACTTTTCACTACGATGTCCGAAGCACAAGGTAAAAAAGGAGAGGTTGGTTATTATATCATTATATTATATTATATCATTCTTAGGGAAACCAAATATTTGTGACTCTTCATTGTGTTAATATATTTTAAAGTCCTTTATCTCATGTGCCACTATAGTTATTAAGAAACTCAATTCTGCAACTATAGTTAAGAAACTCAATTCTGCAACTATAGTTAAGAAACTCAATTCTGCAACTATAGTTAAGAAACTCAATTCTGCAACTATAGTTAAGAAACTCAATTCTGCCACTATAGTTAAGAAACTCAATTCTGCCACTATAGTTAAGAAACTCAATTCTGCAACTATAGTTAAGAAACTCAATTCTGCAACTATAGTTAAGAAACTCAATTCTGCAACTATAGTTAAGAAACTCAATTCTGCAACTATAGTTAAGAAACTCAATTCTGCAACTATAGTTAAGAAACTCAATTCTGCCACTATAGTTAAGAAACTCAATTCTGCCACTATAGTTAAGAAACTCAATTCTGCCACTATAGTTAAGAAACTAATTACCACTTGAATTACCTTCTCTCCTTTGCGCCTCCCCCACCCCCTCTTATATTCTGCAGTTTCCCCAGAGCAGCCAGCCAGCTAAATCTGTGTACCTTGAGCAGTCTGAGAGAGGCTGAGAGAGACACTGAGGAGGAGGAGACGCAGGAGTATAGGATCGGTACGTTTTTAAAAGGCAATGGTGCGACCGTGCGAGAGGGCACCGAAATGAATGTTACAACTCTGAAGAATTTGAAAAGACAAATATTTGTTTGGTATGAGACTGAGCACCCTGTTCTATTTGTTTGGTATGAGACTGAGCACCCTGTTCTATTTGTTTTGTATGAGACTGAGCACCCTGTTCTATTTGTTTGGGATGAGACTGAGCACCCTGTTCTATTTGTTTGGTATGAGACTGAGCACCCTGTTCTATTTGTTTGGGATGAGACTGAGCACCCTGTTCTATTTGTTTGGTATGAGACTGAGCACCCTGTTCTATTTGTTTGGGATGAGACTGAGCACCCTGTTCTATTTGTTTGGGATGAGACTGAGCACCCTGTTCTATTTGTTTGGTATGAGACTGAGCACCCTGTTCTATTTGTTTGGTATGAGACTGAGCACCCTGTTCTATTTGTTTGGTATGAGACTGAGCACCCTGTTCTATTTGTTTGGTATGAGACTGAGCACCCTGTTCTATTTGTTTGGTATGAGACTGAGCACCCTGTTCTATTTGTTTGGTATGAGACTGAGCACCCTGTTCTATTTGTTTGGGATGAGACTGAGCACCCTGTTCTATTTGTTTGGTATGAGACTGAGCACCCTGTTCTATTTGTTTGGGATGAGACTGAGCACCCTGTTCTATTTGTTTGGGATGAGACTGAGCACCCTGTTCTATTTGTTTGGGATGAGACTGAGCACCCTGTTCTATTTGTTTGGGATGAGACTGAGCACCCTGTTCTATTTGTTTGGGATGAGACTGAGCACCCTGTTCTATTTGTTTGGGATGAGACTGAGCACCCTGTTCTATTTGTTTGGGATGAGACTGAGCACCCTGTTCTATTTGTTTGGGATGAGACTGAGCACCCTGTTCTATTTGTTTGGTATGAGACTGAGCACCCTGTTCTATTTGTTTGGTATGAGACTGAGCACCCTGTTCTATTTGTTTGGGATGAGACTGAGCACCCTGTTCTATTTGTTTGGTATGAGACTGAGCACCCTGTTCTATTTGTTTGGGATGAGACTGAGCACCCTGTTCTATTTGTTTGGGATGAGACTGAGCACCCTGTTCTATTTGTTTGGGATGAGACTGAGCACCCTGTTCTATTTGTTTGGGATGAGACTGAGCACCCGGTTCTATTTGTTTGGGATGAGACTGAGCACCCTGTTCTATTTGTTTGGGATGAGACTGAGCACCCTGTTCTATTTGTTTGGGATGAGACTGAGCACCCTGTTCTATTTGTTTGGGATGAGACTGAGCACCCTGTTCTATTTGTTTGGGATGAGACTGAGCACCCTGTTCTATTTGTTTGGGATGAGACTGAGCACCCTGTTCTATTTGTTTGGTATGAGACTGTGCACCCTGTTCTATTTGTTTGTGTTCATATCCCCCCAAATTATCCTCAAATTAGCTAATTGTTAAACCAAAAAAAGTGTCTGTCAAAAATGAAGCCCAATATTTATTAGCCCAGGGCTGCTTATTATTTTTGTTCATATCATAAGCTTCAAGGTAACACAACGTTTTTTTAAAAAGTATTCTGCTCATCATATATTTGGAGATTGTTGGAGATTTGGAGATTTGGAGATTTGGAGATTGCCCACTGTTTCCACCACACACAGGGTTGTGTAATCCCTGGTGTCAATACACACTTGCTTCTTGTATCCTTTCTTAGGTATGTTTGGTCGATGAGGATTGTCAGTGAAGCAAACAGCCCTAAACAGGATGGGACGTGCATCTTTTGACGGGTGGACTACGATGACGGAGAAAAAAGAGGATTGTAAACATTTCTGAACAGGAATGAACTTTAAAACATTTAAGAAAAATGAAAAAGTCCTTACTTTAAAAAAAGAAAAACAGATCAAAGCAACGCTGAGGAAGACTAAAAAGGAAGACCAAAGTGGGACAGAACGAGACATTGCGAGTGACGGAACAGAAAGGAACTTCCTCTTAAAAGAAACAAACAGCCTCTCTAGGCAAACTTTGCATTTCTGGAAATACTCTCAAACTCTTCTTTCCATCATGGCTCTAGTCATTTTATCTATCATGTTTTTTTGTCCAAATGTTATGAATCAGAGTATTGGGAACAACCCACCCAGAAGACTATAAGAGAGGGTTGGGGTGAAAAGTTGACATTATAGTTGGAAAGGAGAGGCAATGTATCTACTTCATGTAGTATTTTATCATAATCTTCATAATCATTATTTTAGTTATCATTATTATTTTGTATCTGCATCAGTATTTACTGAAATAGATTTATCGCCATTTATATTTTTGTTAACATTTATCAAACATCGGATATTTTATCATTCCTGGAGAGGGAGGTGCCAGAATGACATCATTTGGAATGTCAAGGCCGACTTGCCACAAAGACATTATTGCCATGGAGAATGGACATTGGTTGCCTTTCAAAGTGCGAATGTATAAGAGTGAATGTGTGTGAAAATGTGGATTTGAGTGTCCATTTTTGGTCCTTTGAAAAGTGTTCTTATTTTTCATCCTTGGGGTTTTTACGGTACAGATAGTAGTCATGAAAATCGAATGGACATGATCTTATTTTTCAAACAAAATATTCATAATGTGCTGAGAGAACAATTGAACCCTGACAGGAGGAGATCACAATATTGACTAATGCATGCCTGCCATCTTTGACCATGTCGATTGGGAGAAGACGTCACTTGACAGGTAAACCAAGTGTTGACGTTGTGGTGGACCTTGTTCAGTATATGGGTGGGGTTTTATGTGAAAAGAAAGTCACATTTGGCTGACAAAATTCTAACGAGCATTACCAAAACCTTTTGGAATCTAGAGGGTTTTTGGAATGACTGGGACTGGGAGTCCCCACCTTTACTGTGGAACGAGGAGTCAGTATATCCTGAGTACTTCAATAGGTTCATTTCTCAATGACACTTAAGATATGGATCAAGAGATGCTAAATGCATTCAAAAGAAGCGTTGCCATAAACTTAACAAGTGAGTCGTACGTGGTGTTGTCTATCATTTTTTATTATTGTACTTGTAAAAAAAAATGTTGAATTGAAAGAAAAAAAGTATGATATTGAAAACATGCTGTATTAGAAACCTGTCTATATGTATATGAACTACTTACTAAATGCTTCAAAGAATGCTATCCTTTTGAATATTTCACATTGTACTGTTGTCCTTTTAAGCCATTAATTTTTCATTTCTTAATTTGTTTTTATTGGAGAGGAAGATTCTTTCTCAGTTCTCTCAGCCAAATAGTCTCCTTTCATTCTGTCATTCCTTTTCTCCTCAGTCCCTTTCTCTCTCACACGCACACACTCTTCTCACTCTTGCTGTGATTTAAATTGTGTACCGCTGACAGTGAGCCTCAGGTTCACTTTATATTCCAAGTGAAGATTAAATCTGGCCCCACATATCAGACCCAAGTGTGAGTGATGCGTTCAGTCACAAATGTCATTCAGTCACAAATGTCATTCAGAACCCAAATGTCAGAAATGTGCTGAGAACTGTGCCCTGCAGCTACATTTTGGTTGAAGCATGGTCGCCATATTGTCTTAGCAGAAACACCTTTTTGAGTTATGAGTGTCCGTCCCTCTGCATGTCTCCTTGAAGTTCAGTAGGGATGCTAGTCTGTGTTTTGACATCATCATGGTGTTTTGAGTACTGTACTGTATGTTCCATCATGGATGTGTGTTGTGTAATTCTGTTTTTTTCCTTAATGTTGATGAAGAGCTCCTTCTTGTGGTTGGAGCCAGCTCCCTACTTTCCTGAACCCCAAGGGCTCGATTCAATCCATTGCGCTGAAGATCCGCACCACAGCATGATTGAAATTTAAAGGCAATGTTCCTGTGTTCACGGAGACTCTGCATTCACGGTAAACACTGCATATGTCAGCTCAAACGGAAATGGCCTTTTTAAAATGGCCTTTTTAAAGGCTCAATGCAGACAGAAAAAGTACATAAACACAAAAAGCTTATTTCTCTCAAATGTTTGGCACAACATGTTTACGGGGCTCCCGAGTGGTGCAGCAGTCTAAGGCACTGCATCTCAGTGCTAGAGGCGACACTACAGACCCTGGTTCGATAGTTGTAGTTGGTGAACCAGGCAAGGCAGTCATTAGAAAAACCGAGGCTAGAGTTGAAAGCCTTGGCCAGGTCGATGAAGACGGCTGCACAGTATTGTCTTTTATCGATGGCGGTTATGATATTGTTTAGTACCTTGAGTGTGGCTGAGGTGCACCCGTGACCGGCTCGGAAACCAGATTGCACAGCGGAGAAGGTACGGTGGGATTCGAGATGGTCAGTGACCTGTTTGTTGACTTTGCTTTCGAAGACCTTAGATAGGCAGGGCAGGATGGATATAGGTCTTTAACAGTTGTAACATTGCCAGCGATGTCTTCAGGGAGCGTGCAATTGGAATGCTGACTGCAGGAATGTCCACCATGAATCCCGGGTTTAAACACTTCTGGGCAGGCGGTGTGTATGGTGTTGTGTGGGAGAGTGGTTTGCTGATGTCAGTGTTGTGAACAGAGTGATCCATGGTGGCGGTGGGGTTATGGTATGGGCAGGCATAAGCTACGGACAATGAACACAATTCCATTTTATCGATTGCAATTTGAATGCACAGAGATACCGTGACGAGATCCTGAGGCCCTATTGTCGTGCCATTCATCCCCCGCTGTCACATCATGTTTCAGCATTATAATACACGGCCTCATGTCACAAGGATCTGTACTCAATTCCCGGAAGCTGAAAATGTCCCAGTTCTTCGATGACCTACATACTCACCAGACATGTCACCCATTGAGCAAGTTTGGGATGCTCTGGATCGACGTGTACGACAGCGTGTTCCAGTTCCCGCCAATATCCAGCAACTTCCCCCAGCCATTGAAGAGGAGTGGGACAACATTCCACAGGTCACAATCAACAGCCTGATCAACTCTATTTGAAGGAAATGTGTCGCATTGCATGAGGCTAATGGTGGTCACACCAGTTACTGACTGGTTTACTGATCCTCGCCCCAGTCATGTGAAAGCCATAGATTAGAATTTATTTAAATTGACTGATTTCTTTATATGAACTGTAACTATGTAAAATCTTTGAAAAATGTTGCATGTTGCGGTTACATGTTTTTTTCCCAGTGTATTTTCAACCAGACTGACTATAAGGAAATAACACAGGTCAACTTTTTCAGGCTTTTAAAGCTGTTGTACAATATGATATAAGACACAGGCAAAACAGAATTTTGACTACGCTGGGCCTTTACATTTCAATTGCGCTACAGCGCAGATCTTCAGCGCTACGGATTGAATCAAGACCTTACAAGAAATAAAATAGTTAAATGATGCTATTTATTCAGGATGTTCTGAGGAAAAAGAGATGGGAGATTTACCATTCTGGTAAAGTTCTATGGAAAGTCTCTGAGACTAACTACCAGGAGCATGTCTGTGTGGGAATAGAATTTGTCCAGGAGTTTCTTATTTGTGAGATGAAATACATCATGGTCCTTCTGTAGCTCAGTTGGTAGAGCATGGCGCTTGTAACGCCAGGGTAGTGGGTTCGATTCCCGGGACCACCCATACGAAGAATGTATGCACACATGACTGACTGTAAGTCGCTTTGGATAAAAGCGTCTGCTAAATGGCATATATTATCATACGGTGTAATTAATATTGAAGTGATGTGAAGTCATACATTTTACTTTGAAAGTTGCTGTGGTTCTAGTACACTATATCTGGTACACTATATTCAAACTGGTGGTATTAGGAGAGTGTGGCCAGTTCGAGAGAAAGCAGGAAGACAGGAGGGGTAAAAGAGTGGATGAAATGGAGGAAAATGAGAACAGATTGAATGGTGTTGTCCACTGTGGATTTAGAGTTGTATCAATAGATTAAAGAAGAGGGGAGCTTAAGGCTTGGTTGAGCACCCTGACTTACTGACCAAGCGGTATCATGAAGAGTGACAGCCACACACTCCACATAGGTTAGTGTGAGGGTCAACACCCTGAATCACTGACATGCTATCTGATGGAGAGGAAGAGAAGAGAGAGAGGAGACGGGTAAAGGAATAGGAGTCCATTAAATACTACCACAATCTACACTCACTACATGAAGAACTGGAGATAAAGAGGAAATAAGACAGGTTGAAGAAGGTGGGTCCTTTCTCTTTCAAATGATCCTTACTGTCTGACGTCAATGCTTCTGAACATTTGAGCCATTATTTGTTCTATAGGATTAATAGAAAAGCTATTTTCTCCTGTAATTGCTGACATTTTCTAGTCCTGCTGGTCTTCCTACCGTTTCGATTTGTATTCTCCCATTCTTTGTCATTCAGTTATATAATTAGGGATGTAATCCGTCTCAAACTACACCTGCCCTCTTGCACAGGGGTAAAACCCCAAATATACATTTTCGTAAGTATTCAGACCCTTTAGTCAGTACTTTGTTGAAGCACCTTTGGCAGCGATTACAGCCTCGAATCTTCTTGGGTCTGACGCTACAAGCTTGGCACAACTGTATTTGGGGAGTTTCTCCCATTCTTCTATGCAGATCCTCTCAAGCTGTCAGGTTGGATGGGGTGCGTCTCTGCACAGCTATATTCGAGTCTCTCCAGAGATATTCTATCGGGTTCAAGTCCGGGCTCTGGTTGGGCCACTCAAGGACATGCCACCACCATACTTTACCGAAGGGATGGTGCCAGGTTTCCTCCAGACGTGACTCTTGGCATTCAGGACAAAGAGTTCAATCTTGGTTTCATCAGACCAGAGAATGTTGCTTCTCAGGGTCTGAGAGTCCTTTAGGTGCCTTTTGGCAAACTCCAGGGACGCTGTCATGTGCCTTTTACTGAGGAGTGGCCTCCGTCTGGCCACTACCATAAAGGCCTGATTGGTGGAGGGCTGCAGAGATGGTTGTCCTTCTGGAAGGTTCTCCCATCTCCACAGAGGAACTCTCACCTCCCTGACCAAGGCCCTTCTCCCCCGATTGCTCAGTTTGGCCGGGCGGCTAGCTCTAGTAAGAGTCTTGGTGGTTCAAATACTTTCTTCCATTTAAGAATGTTGGAGGCCACTTTGTTCTTGGGGACCTTCAATGCTGCAGACATGTTTTGGTACCCTTCCCCAGATCTGTGCCTCAACACAATCCTGTCATGGATTTACGAACAATTCCTTCAACCTCATGGCTTGGTTTTTTCTCTACTTGCACTGTCAACTATGGGACCTTATATACTGTAGACAGGTGTGTGCCTTTCCAAATCATGTCCAATCAATTGAATTTACCACAGGTGGACTCCAATCAAGTTGAAGAAACATCTCAAGGAGCTCACCTGAGCTCAATTTCGAGTCTCATAGCAAAGGGGCTGAATACTTATGTAAAATAAGGTATTTCTGTTTTTTATGTTTTATACATTTGCGAACCTGTTTTCGCTTTGTCATTTTGGGGTATTGAATTATTATTTTTTTGCCTTTATTTAACTAGGAAAGTCAGTTGAAAACAAATTCTTATTTACAATAATGGCCTACCGGAGAACAGTGGGTGAACTGCCTTGTTCAGGGGCAGAACGACAGATTTTTACTTTGTCAGCTTGAGGATTCATCTACCTCATCCCCATATTGTTATTTATTTTATTACATGTTTTGCTCCTTTGCACCCCAGTATCTCTACTTGCACATTCATCTTCTGCACATCTATCACTCCAGTGTTTAATTGCTAAATTGTCATTATTTTGCCACTACGGCCTATTTATTTCCTAATCTTACCTCATTGGCACACACTATACATAGATTTTTTCTAATGTGTAACTGACTGTACTTTTGTTTATTCCATGTGTAACTCTGTGTTGTTTGTGTCGCACTGTTTTTTTCTTTATCTTGGCCAGGTCGCAGTTGTAAATGAGAACTTGTTCTCAACTGGCCAACCTGCTTAAATAAAGGTGAAAGATTTTTTTATTAAAAAAACATGTTTTTTTGTCCAGCAACCTTTCGGTTACTGGCCCAACTCTCTAACCACTAGGCTACCTGCTCTAACCACTAGGCTACCTGCTCTAACCACTAGGCTACCTGCTCTAACCAATGGGCTACCTGCTCTAACCACTAGGCTACCTGCTCTAACCACTAGGCTACCTGCTCTAACCACTAGGCTACCTGCTCTAACCACTAGGCTACCCGCATTTTAGAATAAGGCTGTAATGTAACAAAATGTGGGAAAAGTCAAGGTGTCTGAATAGTTTCCGGATGCACTGTAAACAGAGTTTGTAGTGTATTTGGTATTACACTTACTGGAGTCTCTCACAGGCTTTGAAAAAGCACCTACGAATAAGCTACCAGTACAGAAAGTGCCTCTGGCTGCTGGTAAGCTTTCTTAATGAACTTAGACATAAGTGTTTCCCAACACATGTCTAACTTTTGTTAAACAGCTGCTCTTATTGAAAATGTGTTCGGAGTTACCTTTGTAGCTAATAGGCTATGTTAGAGTTTACACTTCCTCTTCCAATTATGTGTGGAGGTCAAAATAAAGTGGGGTGAGGGGTGTCCAAGCAAGGAAAGACTTTGGGGGATTAGATTGTTTTCTTTCAGTTGGGTTGGCAATTCCTCTGAATACTTTGTTTTCCTTTTCCATATGCTCTCTCTCAACTATCTTAATACTGTTTAAAACAGAGCTGGAGTCGAGCCTCACAGTGCAGCCTTTGTCAACGCCCATATCTGATTCCTGTCATGTTAAGTGCTCTGACAGAGTCTGTGTCTGAAGTGGGCCCGTCTACCTTTGTCATTATATAGTATAGACTGAGGGAGTGTTTGACCAGCTGTTAAAATACAACTTCTCTCTTCTCCCCCTCTCCAACACCTCCTCCCACCCCAGGTTCCCTCTCTCTCCCTTCATCATGTCATTTCTGTCCTGGGTGCGGACCCCCAAGCTCACCTTCTTCCAGACGCTAGTGTCTCTGGTCCTAGGGGCCATGGCCCTCTTGTCGTCCTACTGGTGTGAGGGCAGTCAGAAGGTCCCCAAGCCCCTCTGCTCGGCCAACAAACTGACCAAATGCATACCTGTGCCTGGGGTCTCGCATAACTCCACCTCCATCCAGTTCTCCTGGGAGACGGGGGACGACCGCTTCGTCTTCCCTGCCTTCCATGCAGGCATGTGGATGAGCTGTGAGGAGAACATCTACACTGACGCCTGGGGTGAGACTTTGGGGGGTGAAAATGGTTGGAACTTTAATACCTCTAGGATTGTGCCCAAGAGTTGAATATAGTGGGTTCAAAGTGGGGGAGTTGAATATAGTGGGTTCAAAGTGGGGGAGTTGAATATAGTGGGTTCAAAGTGGGGGAGTTGAATATAGTGGGTTCAAAGTGGGGGAGTTGCATATAGTGGGTTCAAAGTGGGGGTGTTGCATATAGTGGGTTCAAAGTGGGGGAGTTGCATATAGTGGGTTCAAAGTGGGGGAGTTGCATATAGTGGGTTCAAAGTGGGGGTGTTGCATATAGTGGGTTCAAAGTGGGGGAGTTGAATATAGTGGGTTCAAAGTGGGGGAGTTGCAGTCACACAATAATGTAACAATGGGAAGCGAGGATCAAAATGAATATCGCTGGTGAGATTAATGAGTGTGTGTGTGTGTGTGTGTGTGTGTGTGTGTGTGTGTGTGTGTGTGTGTGTGTGTGTGTGTGTGAGTTCTTGCACTCTATAAAGAGGATTATTATCGGTGCTCTGTTCAGGGGGATTTAGATTCTAACAGCATGACTTAATTATGGATTATGACCAGGTAGAGAGAAAGGTTTATATTATACAACCCCCCCACCTTGACTGAACTCAACACCCTAAAGCTGGGCCTGGACAAGACTTGATAAAGCTCATTTGTCTCCAAATGAATCATTTATATGTTGGATTCAAGTCTCCATCTAAACCAAAAATCTAAATGAAAGAACAGGACTAAATCTAATTCAATCAAACTTTAAATGCACTTATTTCGTCCTGTTCTTTAACTTAGATGTTTGGTTTAGATGGAGACGTGAATCCAACATGTTAATGATTAACTTGAAGATTACATTTCAAATCAACCAAAGCTTGAAACCCTAAGCCTCTGCTGTATGTGTTGTCTATCTTTTGGTTGAATTGCAGATGCTATATACAGGCCTAAATAGTATTAGTGATGATATATGACTTATAAAGTATGGTTACATTTCATTTTCTCTGTTAAACCTACCCTTTTAATGTCATTTAACTGCAATCCAGATCATTTGGTTCTGCTGTTAGATGAAACACAGTGATAACACAAACTGTAGTACAGATGAACCAAAGATCAGACATTTGGTTGTGCTTTTAGATGGTTGAAAGCACAGTGATAACACATTGGAACAACTGTCTAAACCAAATATTACCCAATTATCCAAGTTGAAATGATGTGTGCCCATTGGGTAGAAAGGATTTCTCAAGGACTATGTGTGTAATCTATCCCACACATAAATGTACCTTGTCTGATAGATGATCATGATTTTATTCATGAAATAATCATGTATTTTCTTTTTTAGAGGAAAAGTGTCGCAGTTTTCTTTCTTTAACTCCAGGGGGTGAAAAAGGTAAATGATTCTGCAGTGTCAAGATTGTATGTTGAGACACATTGCACAGTCATGACACAGTTGTACTGTAATCGTCCTCTCTCTCCCTGCAGGAATGTTGTGGTTGTCGGTGTCAATGGAGCTCATGTATGTTGGGCTGCTGTGTATCAGCTGTGTGCTGCTGTCTCTTCAGTTGTGTCTGGATGCCTTTTGGCCCTCACAGATCTGGGGACAGCTCCTCAATGCCTACTCTGCAGTCTTCACTATATTAGGAGGTACACATTTGAATTTAGATTCTATCTTTTTTTTAATCAATTAGCGTAGGGTTTCCCAAACTCTGTTCTGAGTCGTCGTCACTACAGCTGATTCAAGTAACCAACTAGTCATCGAGCTTTAATGATTTGAGTCATCAGTGTAGTGCTAGGGCAAAAACCAAAATGTGCACCCGGGGGATGGCCCCAGAACCGAGTTTGGGAAAAACCTGTTATAACAGAAGCTCTTATGCAGAGCAACTTACAACCAGTGCGTCCCAAATAAGGTAGGTAAGACACCCACACATCACAGTCATTGCAAGTAAAACTATCTTTAATAAAGCTATTAGTGAAATCAGTGCTTGTATGAGAAATAAAAATGTCCCTCTGATGGAATCCACATAAAAGCTTTCGATGTCTGTTTAATTCTCTTAGGGTTACTGGGAATGGTGGCTCACATGATGTTCATGCAGGTGTTTCAGACTACTGCCTCTATGGGTCCAGAGGACTTCAAACCACACAGCTATGGCTACTCCTGGGGCTTTTAGTGAGTCTGCACACACACACTGTTTACTACTGTACCACTACTTATTCTCTGATCTTCAGTGTGCTCTCCTGATTCTTTGGTCTCAAGTGTTTACATTTTCCCCTTTAAATAAGAGAGATATCTCAACGACTCTCATGAGGCCTGGGCTCCTGTTAAAGACCTCTGCCCATCTCAAATAGATTATTGCAATATCACATATGCCTTGTAGCAATTGTGTTTTAGTAAGATAAGGGTATGAAATATGTTTTGTAGGCTTCCACACATGGGTTCAGATTAACACGATCCTCCTTGCTGCTCCTGTCTCTCTACTCTGTTTCTGTCTTAGTGTGGCATGGCTGGCCTTTACCTGCTGCATGTTGTCAGGAGTCTCCACCCTCAACAACTACACCAAGAAGACTGTAATGGAGCGTAGGCGCAAAGCCCGCCTGTACCCCCTCGATTCCCTGACATAGAGCCCCTGCTAGCCCCGGCCCCCTACTACTGCCCTCCGCCCCCTCACCCCTGTATGTCCTCACCATCCCCAGAACTCTCACCCCTGTCACCCTACTATGACTCCCCTTCGCCACCCCCAACCTCATCACCCCGTCCACTCACCCACTCCCTCCCCCACTGCTACACACTCCCCCACCCTGAATACTTCCCACCTCCCCCGTCCCACCCTGCTCCCCTGTCCCCCTATCACCGCCACTCCCTCCCCTCCATCACTCTACCCCTGTCCGTCCACAGTTACACACCCCAGTACTACTCAGAGGACAGGGGCAGAGAGATGGAGGAAGAGGGGAGGGAGTACTCAGATGAGGAGTACAGCCCACTTTGACTGTATGTGTGTGATACTTACCTATGAGCCAACATGCATTTGGATTTTGACAGAGCAAATCAGTGTGAAGTAGTCTGAAGCTCTCTGTCCAAACTTGTATACATGCTGTAAATAACACTTTGTGAAAATGTGCAAAATGATTTCATTCACAGACTAGTATGCCTTCTGTCAGTTTCACTGTGGTGCCCCTCTACCAGTGACTAGGTATCATTCATCTTCCTGCAATCGGTCCTCCTTCACCAATTATGATTAATATTGAATTGTTTAGCATTGACAGGAGAAATTAGATTTAAATCAGGTTTTAATACAAATTATTATCATACTGATAATAGTAACAAAAATAAAATTGCATTAGACATACAAAGCACAATGTGTAACCAAACATGTTCATATTTACACATCTCAATGTGCAGCGAGCAAATATGCTCTGTCAGATTTCAAGGCACTCAAGATCTATCCGTCTGTCTGTCAGTCCATGGGTGTGTCTGGGGTGGTTGATTCAGACAAACGGAAGTTAACCTACACAATAAGACTAATGGTACAAAGCATAAAATAATGACATAACTAAAAAGGGGAGTGGTCCATTTAGCAGTGAGGATAGTACTAATGTTCCATTCAATGTATGGACATTGGCAAATACATCATATTTTTGTCTTATTCAGCACACTACAGTAGGGCTGTAAGTCAAACGGGGTAATGATCGTTGACAGTTTCTCAAATTGGATTCTGTTTGCGGCACTAGTCAATTCATTCTTCTGGTTTTGAGAGTTTTGGCCTTGTTTTATTATGAGCCTAATTGAGAAATAAATCAAATGTAAGCAAGAATAGTTCAGGACTATGATTCTGAAATAATGAGATACTGTCAGTCTATACTCTCTGACTCCCCTATACCTTCAACAAATATGAGGGCTGTAAAAGTTTCATTCACTTTAAAAATGTTGTCCCACTTTATATTGAAAACTAAACATGGACTTGGTAATATGTGGGCAGGACAGGTAGGTTATTACTATGTGGGCAGGACAGGTAGGTTATTACTATGTGGGCAGGACAGGTAGGTTATTACTATGTGGGCAGGACAGGTAGGTTATTACTATGTGGGCAGGACAGGTAGGTTATTACTATGTGGGCAGGATAGGTAGGTTATTACTATGTGGACAGGTAGGTTATTACTATGTGGGCAGGACAGGTAGGTTATTACTATGTGGGCAGGACAGGTAGGTTATTACTATGTGGGCAGGACAGGTAGGTTATTACTATGTTGGCAGGATAGGTAGGTTATTACTATGTGGGCAGGACAGGTAGGTTATTACTATGTGGGCAGGACAGGTAGGTTATTACTATGTGGGCAGGACAGGTAGGTTATTACTATGTGGGCAGGACAGGTAGGTTATTACTATGTGGGCAGGACAGGTAGGTTATTACTATGTGGGCAGGACAGGTAGGTTATTACTATGTGGGCAGGACAGGTAGGTTATTACTATGTGGGCAGGACAGGTAGGTTATTACTATGTTGGCAGGATAGGTAGGTTATTACTATGTTGGCAGGATAGGTAGGTTATTACTATGTGGGCAGGACAGGTAGGTTATAACTGTGGGCAGGACAGGTACGTTATAACTGTGGGCAGAACAGGTACGTTATAACTGTGGGCAGAACAGGTACGTTATAACTGTGGGCAGAACAGGTACGTTATAACTGTGGGCAGGACAGGTAAGTTATAACTGTGGGCAGGACAGGTAAGTTATAACTGTGGGCAGAACAGGTAAGTTATAACTGTGGGCAGAACAGGTAAGTTATAACTGTGGGCAGAACAGGTAAGTTATAACTGTGGGCAGAACAGGTAAGTTATAACTGTGGGCAGAACAGGTAAGTTATTACAATATGTTTAGACACACTTCAGGGAACCAAAAGAGATACATGAATCAAAATTCAAGCCAGAAAATCTGTGGATAACTCTCCCCTTTTGTATCCCACACTCATATCCATACCTAATTGTACAAAAAACAATCCGATCGTAAGATATTGAGCCTGTCCCTTGGGTTTGGGCTAGTCTTCTGCTTCTAGTTTGCGGTCTTCTTTCGCAGGACAAAGTAGATTATACTGGAGATGAAGGTGAACGCAAAGGAGATCCAGGCCAGAATGAAGGAGTGGCCATACCAACCATCCGATTCATTCTTGTGAAAGATGTCTGTGTAGATGGAGGCAGCGATCATGATGCACAGGCCTGGAGGGAGGGAGGGAGGGAGGGAGGGACAAACGTCAAGCAAAGACAGAACTAGTTGTTTAACAGGTTGAAGATTGAAAGTGTTTAGGGCAATACGTACAGGCTAGGAGCTGGAAGATGCCAGAGAAGGTGAATCTCTGTCCCTTTGACAGAGTGAAGAGCTGTCCCACAAACACAAACAGGCCAAGGGAAGAGAATATGCAGGCCAGAATGGAGCTAGCCTGCACTGCCTGGAGGTATTCTGTAGAGGGAGACAGAGACAGACACTGAGTAAGGACTATTTACAGAACAGACACACCCAGAAATCAACACCATATTAACAAAACAGTGTTGTGTCACGCTCTGGAATGCAGAGGTGAAAGGGGCAGTTCTGTTTTTTAGAGACACAATGAAAGTATTTTAATGTGGAAAATTGTGTGCTAAGGAATATTTATAAGAGGATTTAAGACGAGTTCATTTCATAGGTTGTAAAAGGGTTTCTCAGCAATCAAATAAAACACTTTATGAGAGTTACAACATTGCTACATACATACTTTTGACCACACATTCACTAAAGGTCTTCACACAGACTCAATGTATTTGTAATGCACTTTCAGTGTATGTACTCAAGCAGATCTGAACCTCCCCACCAGCCCCAACCATGTCTCTGATCCTGCCACACCCTCTGTTCAGTTTCCTCTATGAGAAAATGGCATTGTTCTCCCTCGTTGGGCAATAGAGTGCTTTACTGATCAATCATGCTTCACACTGACAGACACACAGAGACAGGTTAGATGGCAGGCTTAGTCTGACAGTTGTTATGGAGCTCTACCCTGAATTCAACCAAACCTCCAGCGCAGTAAACCCACATCCTGGATAAACTACACTGTTCCTGTTTCTGTGCTGCAAAAATGTATATCTTGGGGTGAATTGAGACCTAAAGAAAACATTTAATTCACATGTAGGATGATATTTACATATACTGTATATCCAGGAGCAATGCTAATTTCCTGCAGCGCTGGTTTTTTTCCACAGAGAATGTTTCCTTACATTTTGGCCCAGCGGTTCAGTATGGCCCAGGCTTACCTTGAGGGTACTGGCCGGGGAGATCGTTGGAGCTCCAGGTTCCATTGGTCAGTATCCACCTGGCCCACACATCAGTGGACACAGTCTTTGTCATCCACCAGGCCTGGACAGGACAGAGAGGAGAGATAGTCAATGGACATCCACAGGTTCATGTGTTGTGTCGTCACATGCATTTGGATGTCCAGGAACAGGGATAACAGTCAATGGGTGGAATGTACATCTGTAGAACGCAGCAGCATACCACAGCAGCCAGGTATGTGCCTCTCACTACAACAGGCCTTTAAACACTCACTGGAATCCCACACAGGAGACAGAGCATGGTTATGCAGCCTCAATGTTGACGATAACACAGGTACACACACACACACACACACACACACACACACACACACACACACACACACACACACACACACACACACACACACACACACACACACACACACAGAGTGATGAAACACTGGCCAACCTGTTTGTCACCCATCTTCTTTCAGGGGTGAGAGTGAGCTCAGAAATGTAGTCCAGAATACCAAAGTGGAACACTGACAGAACAGCACCAAAGGCCTGAGCCGATGAGGGCTAACATGGCATGCTTTCATCTTTTGATTCAACACTCCACAGACAGAGTGAAAGAGACACTCATGTGTAGCTCCACAGGGCTATGTCAACATGAAGAGAACTAAGTGGAGGAGCAGTGGCGGATTACTTACATTGTCTATAGTTGCCACTAGGAGGAGGATGATGCTGGTGAGGTGAAGGAGGAAGATTCCAGCTAGAAGAACCAACATGATGACTGAGAGAAAGACAAAACAAGGGAGAGGGAGAAAATGTATATATTTTTTTGGTTAAAAGTTGGTCAAACACTTCCCTGTTCTATACCATATCAAATAAAGGGAGACTGAGGGACACAGACACTGTCACAGGGCTTAACATGAGTGACAGGAATCAGATACTCTATTGTTGCTGTACAGTGTCCTTTGGTTTATTGAAAGTTGCTTTAAATCTCATGTATTTTTCTAATCAAATACTATTAGATATGGATGTTGACAAAGGCTGCACTGTGAGGCTTGGCTTCAGCACTTTGAACCAGGCAGTCATTAATGATGGAAGGCCTGAGTCTGCACCCCCCAGGGCGCGGCTTCATAACTCTTGATGGGTTATAGCCACACACACTAACAGAAATGGAGGGAGGCGTGATAAAAAAATGAATCTAAAGGATTCAGAGGAAGAGATTTGAGATAGGACATAGTGATTGGTCAAGTGAGGTAGTGATAGGCCTGGGAAACAGAGAGCGAGACAATCAGAGGGATAAAGGGGGAAGTGTCGGCAGGAGACGAGTTGTAACTTGTTTGTAGCTTGCAACAAACCGCCACTCCTTAAAATAACTGCACAAAATACCTACTCCCCTGCCTGCCCCACCTCCCCCAAATAAACACACACCTTAACCCAGGGTTCTCAAACTTTATGGGGCCAGGGACCCCTTTTGTGATAGTAAATTCATCATGTAACCCCCCCCCATAATCAGAACACAACTCAAGTTAGATAATAATAGCATACAAGGAGTATTGCCATGACTACGGCAGTGTGTGGCCCTTCCTAGGGCCCAAACCAAGTTTTGGGCCCTAGGGAGGAACATTTTAAAGGCTCGTCTCTTGCCATCTGAGAGAAAATGTTGCCGTTTCCAAGCTAATTTCCTGCAATTCTACAGATTTTGTCATGTGGCAGAGAGAGAACTTTTCAGTTTTAAAGATTAAATTACACTGCATTTATGTAAAACTATTGTGGATACCAATATCCCTGTGAGCTTCCCAGGCCCATGTCACCCGGAGTTAAGAACATATTGTAGATTAATAATATTGCATTGTGTTTTATTACAACCCCTAAACTTACTCCACAGATCCCTTGGACATTGTTTTATTTTTTACATCTGTTGTTGTTAGTAATATTCATATAATACAATTTCTGTTTTAAATATATATATTTTGAGATGTGGTTGCGAACCCACTGCAATCCATTGCTAGTGGGTTTGAATGACCCCACTTTGAGAACGCCTGCCTTAACCAGTTCAGATTAGCTAGGCAGCTCAACTCAAAATATTGATAAACAATCTCAATTCACCAATTACAATGGCCATTATTTGATTTATTCATTCAGTAAAGACCATAAACAATAAAAATAAAAAATAAGCTGAATGACTGTTTGAATGGCCATTCTCAGTAGAGAGAAGGCGAGATTGCTTGATGCTTGTTTTTCCTAAATACAATCATATTGTGAGAACAACTCACGGATACACTTTCGAGTTCCTTCCCACCCCTACTACTGGCAATAGAGCGGCTCGGGATCTGGTGGGTGTGGACAGAGTGAGGCGAGAGCCCATCTGGAATGCAGGGAACCTCTCTGGGATAAAGGGCTGGTCTGGGTTGGGTCCAGACATGTGATCTACATCCACACCGACCCACCCCAAGTTGTTTCCCGCCCACGTACACATCAAAATGACTGTAATTGGGAACAAGTACTTCTTAGTTAGCTCAACTGTGTGTAAATATTTGAGAACACAAAAGATGGTCTGTGTAATTTCTCATATGAGAGCTTCTCATCTAAGTGCTGAAGGGACACATGAAGAGGGAACTCGAGCTAGTCTTAGACAATTAAACCTCTGAGCTGACAGCTGCTGTTCTGTTATGTGAAGGAAATACAAAGTACACCCTATCCAACCTCAGCAGTTTGCCAGAGTCACATAGAGTAAACACTGAATTCATGACAAACTCCCTGCCTTCTAGGATGGAGCATAGTTCCATCATGCACTCAGCTACCTACCAGAAATTACTGGACAGGTTTCATGGGCTAAAGCGTGTGCATTATGAACTTTAATTAAATGTATACTTAAAGTTTCAGAATTGCAGTGCATTTGAATTTCCACCTTGTAATGTTTGTTTCAGAACCAACTACCTGATCAATTACCTGAACACGCCCACACTGAACTTACCTGGCAAAGGAATAAACTACCAGTATCGCTTGCATTACAAAAGACGTGCTAGCTAAAATTCTAATTAATTCACTCCTCTACTGACTGTGTGCAATTATATTAGTCTTGAGAGTAATAAAATAGAAGGCAGGTATATAGGCTATTATGTAGGCTATTATCATTTAAAAAACACATGAAGAGAATGTCAAAGAGTTGAGAGTTCTGAAGGAGAACACAAATGTTCAACTTACTTTTTGATGGTAGCCTTTCTGTTGAAGCCCAATTCCTTCTGCTCTCTACGTTCCAAATGTCAGACTCAGCCCTCGCCGCCAAGGAACGCACAAACACTCACAACCACACCTCCACCCACTTCCCTCCCTCTTTTCCTCGAGTCCACACCCCCACCCAAACCTCTCACTCCTTTTTTCTCCCTCTCTCTCTGTCTCTCTCTCCCCTCTCTCTCTCTCTCTGTCTCTCTCTCCCTCTCTCTCTGTCTCTCTCTCCCTCTCTCTCTCTCTCTCTCTCTCTCTCTCCCTCTCTCTCCCCTCTATCTGGCTCTCTCTCTGTCCCCCCCCCCCTCTCTGTCTCACATGCATGCAATTACCCAAAAGCCACTATTTCAACAACTTTGTGGTGGAGTATTTGTTTTTAATGTTCTAGCTATGTCTTTGTCACTCTGTCTATTTAGGCCATTATATCCATGAGTACTCAGAGGAAGCACACTGACTCACCCACTGATGTTTGGGGAACTCCCAAAATATTGTCATGAATTCAAATCCCTGCTGCCATGGAGACTCAGTAGTAGCCAGAGCGACCACATTGTTGCTGTTGTATCTCCACACACTGACGTGGTGGGTGTAGTGTTTCTGCCTGATCCCCACCCCCTCTCTCCATTCCCCCTCCAAAGCTCTCTCTCTGGGAGGATAGTCAGGATGAAGGAATGTAGTTGGTTGGAAGGGAGGGAGGGAGAGGAGGAGGTAACAAGTGCAAGTCATAGCCTGAGAGAGAGAAAGAGAGAGATTGTGTGTTTGCATGAGAACGAGTGAGAGAAACCAGTTTCCCACAAGTACAACTCATATTCAAACTTGATTGATAGATATAGTGCACTATCTAGGACAATAGTCTGACAATATACGTAGGGTGAAAGAAACCTACTTCTGATGACCTCTGCTGAGGTAAGCAGCCTCAGGTGATGTCACAGGGTAATGATGGGGTTTCAGACATGTTTGGCCAAGTGACTCTCAGACCTCAAAGTATTATCCAATGGGCACGTCACATACTGGGTTATTGGTGGATACAGTTCCACAAACCCGATTCCTCACTTGGGTCAAAGTCATGGAATGCGGAGTAACCTCTAAAGATGTACTGGGGACTCCCCACACCCAACACTAAGGCTGTGACTGTCACAAATCCAATAGGATACACCCTAGTCCCTAGGGAGACAGGCAACTCAAATACTGGGCCTCAAATATAGAAAAACGCAGAGAGGGAATTTAGAAATGTTGTCTAGCCTGCCTCTTCCCAGGGTGTATCGACAACACCTACCTGACAGGTGAGGTAAGCTAGCTTGGGTACAGTGTGGCCTACTATATATCTCTGCTGTCTCTGCCTGCCTATGGAAGCTGGTCCCGAGCTGGGCGGGGCCCCAGTGAAATGAACATCTAACTTGCCTGTGTAGCTTTTGAGAGGACCAATGGGATCGTTTCATCAACAAATAGCCCTTCGTTTCCCTTCCTTAATCAAAACTGGAAAAACCAGAGCCCTTAAAGCAGGGGTGTCAAACTCATTCCATGGAGGGCTGAGTGTCTGCCGATTTGTTTTGATCTTTTCAATTAAGACCTAGACAACCAGGTGAGGGGAGTTCCTTGCTAATCAGTGACCTTAATTAATCAATTAAGTACACGGGTGGAGTGAAAACCTGCAGCCACTCGACCCTCTGCGGAATCAGTTTGACACGTGCCCTAAAGGCAGACGGGAACAGTTGTGATATAGTTTGAATTGAAGTGTTGTATGTACAGTATTAAGAACGTGTTCGCTCCTTCATCTTCAAGGCAGATCCAAGGTGGGTCTACAGCGTGGCCGTGGCTCGCCTTGTGTGGGATGAGAAGTTAGAATGCGTGGGTTACTTCTGGGAGCGTTGCGAAAGACCACGCCGCTTGTGACTCAACGCTGAGGAGCTCCCAGGGCCGCTGACTGACAGAGTATTTCCACACGGCCGTGTGAAACCGTTCCAGTGTCCACGTGCCAAAGGGAGGAAGCGTGACCATAAGCACGTCACTTTACAATGGTCAAATGATCTGCTGTGGTTAACTGTGTCATTCTCCCCGGTCTCTGCCTGTCTGAGTCTGTCTACGGCAACATGACTGTCCTGGAGGTCTGATTGCTAGGTTTATATATAGAAAGACAGCTCGGCTATGTAGGGGATTTACTGGGTCATTTTTAAAGAAAACTGTTAAATGAGTCAGAACAGATTGTATCAGAACAGCCTGTATCAAAAACAGTGTGTTGAAACTCTGTCCCTACCCAGTGTTGACTAATTGGGATGAGGCTATTGGGATCTCACTCATCCCTTCACTCCCACTTGTCGCTTGACTGGTTTCCTATACAGGTAAGGTACACACTGACGTCATGGTGCCGTTGTAACACACACACACACCCTTCTGGCCCTCAGATTAATGCCACACACACACACACACAGTGGGAGGTGAAAGGAGCTCCCTATCCTACAGGGAATAGCACCTGGATCAAAGGAGCAAATGGACTGTCTAATTCTATGCCTGCCAGTCAATGTTCCCTCTCATGTTTTTTCATCACTGAGCAAATTTCAGGTCTGTTGAACGCAAACTTGAAATTTGTGAAAATTCTGTGCAACTTCCGGCGTGCGTTTACTGTGAACACCGAGGATGTACCCGCTTTAAGTTAGAACTAACAGTGGTCAAGTAGGCTACTGTGGCTATTTGATCATAATGTAGGCCTACCAGAGTAGCCTACCATCAAAAACAATGGAGAAAGGGCATCACATAACATTTTAACATGGTAATGAGTGTTCTGTCGTTCAGCCTACAGTAGCAGCTAATGTATAGTGGTATAGTGTTATCTAAGGGGGGAAAATCTAGAAAGTTGAGGGAAGTTTAATCTCGTGCTTCTCTGCACGCTGATATTTCTTCTGCATGGCAGTCCCGGGGAGCTGCACGCCCGCACACGCGCTCACTGCTTAGAGGAAACATTGCTGCCAGTTGAAGGATACTACTCCCATGATCTCCATGTTGTGGCATGCTCCTTCCACATACATTATTCTCTGTAATGCACAAGTAATTCACACGCAAGGTCAAGCCCCTTGAAACTGCCCAGGTGCAGCTACCACCCATATTAGTGTAGTGAGGGCTGCTAAATCTGGTCACTCCCTCCATTAGAGATCCCAGGGACAATATTCTGGCTGAAAAAAAATTCAAGAGGAAAGTGTAAAGTAGTAGGGTCTGTGATTATGTGGTAAAACCTGGTAAGCCACTGGAAAGCCAGCCAAAGTAAGAGACGTATGAGCCTAATTAAGGTGGAGCAACATTCAGGTCAGCCAGGTGCCATCATAGGTCAGCCAGAAACAGGTAGAGTTGGACTAGGTCCTGGGACATAAACATCAATGTGATTTTATGTAAGCCTCGAAACTAAATGATATCATTATGCAGAGTACATGGACATCCTGTGATTTGTGTTACCCTTTACGTGACCAGAATGAGAATGACATTTGATTTGTTCTGTCATTATCATTTTGGTTTCATGAGATTATATCTACTTTTGCATAACACTCTGATTTCCCTGGGGATGATGGGGACAGTGATCAGTTGAGGCCTGTAACGGCAAAACGATGGCAGTCTGTGGTTCCTTTAGATTCGTCTGGGGTTTCTCAATGCTCCCCACGTTTAAAAATAAATACTACAGTTTCCTATAGAATACTACAGTACCTTCTATAGAATGATAGTAAACTGTATTTTACTGTAGAATACAATGCTATAACTGTAGTATCCCTCAATGTGTAGTACTTACTATATAATGTTGAAGTATACTGTAGAATACTATCGTAAATACTCAATATTATCCCCCCCCAAAAACACTGTAGTATATATTACAGTAATGCCCGCAAAACAATAAGTGAGAAACCTACATGCCAAGTATAGACCACATACAGTATTGTGTTACCTACAGGTTATAGAAAAGAGTAGAAGTTCTGAGCTATCCGTTCAGACCCCAGTCCTACTATTTAAAGGTTATGGAAAATGTGATCTTTTAGTATTTCTCCAGTAGGTTTCCTGAAGGAAAAATCCTCCACGTCTAAGATAATAAAACAAAAACACTATAGTAAGCTAAATACTACAGTAATGTCTGCAAAATCACTACAGTAAATACTACAATAATATCACAGTCCGCAAAAACACTACAATACATACTACAATCCGCAAAAACACTACAGTAAATACTACTGTATACTACAATCCACAAAAGCACTACATAAATAACCATAGTTTATACTACCATTTTCTTTAACTAGAGTATTTATACTATAGTTAACTGGATCGATTCCTCGAGCTGACAAGGTAAAAATCTGTTGTTCTGCCCCTGAACAAGGCAGTTAACCCACCGTTCCCCGGTAGGCCGTCATTGTAAATCAGAATTTGTTATTAACTGGCTTACCTTGTTAAATAAAGGTACACTACAGTGAATACTACAGTAAAGTCTGCAAAAACACTACAGTGAGTATTATATTATTTATACAATCGAATACTATAGTATTTTTTCACGTGGGTCCCTGCAAGGCGAATTCCAACAGGTCTTAAAGCAGTCTGTTGTTGTTTTTTAAGAAGAAAAAGTAAACTGTCAGGGATAGCTTTAAGGGACATGAAGCCCAATGTAGTAACAGAACAGATAAGAAATGTAGCGACTCGTTGTTTTGGTTGTTCCAACAACTGTTTACATTCAATACAAAAGAAATCCTGATATTTTGTGGAGCCGCCCGTTTCCATGGTGACTGGTCAGGGTTTTATTCTTGATCCACTCCCTCTCTGTCACTTCTTTTTTTAGATCTCACATTGCTACATTTCACCTAGTTTGCACATGATCTACCCTTCTCCTCCTCCTTCTCTGACTGTTTTGTCCTTCCTTTTCCTGCTCAGCCCTTGTTTTACCACCCCGCTCCCTCTTTTCTCTCAATGAAATCCAGACATACATATTTCTTGCTTTGAAACGTTGAAAAGAAAACAACTCCTGACTGTTGGTAGCTAGGCAACTCACAATATGAGTCATCACTCTGCCTCGCCCATCAACCCCCTCTCCTCCCCTGTACACTCCTCTTCATGTAGCCTATTGAATAGTGTGGTTCAGTTAGTGTACATTATGCTCAGTTTCAATGAATTCCCTGTTACTTACGGGTCCTTGAAAATTACAGTAGTTAGTATGCAGATGTCTGATAAAAGAGGAAAGTACAGTGTTTTTGTTTTTCAGTCACTCTTCGGCCTACTGCTGTCTGTACAATTCATGCCACTGTACTGTTCGGTTGATAATGATCAACATTGATGTTGTCATGTGGTGACACAGTGTCACTATGACTATAATAGCAATGGTTATAGTGATGATATTACAAAGGAAACGCTAAATAAAATCCCTATGATGCACAAATTTGCAAGATGGCATAGCTTTAAGGGACATGAAGCCCAATGTAGTAACAGAACAGATAAGAAATGTAGCGACTCGTTGTTTTGGTTGTTCCAACAACTGTTTACATTCAATACAAAATATTTCAGGGCAGTTCCCACACAAAAAAATACTACAGTTTACTATAGTACTTACTATACAATTCTATAGAAAACTATTTTCCACACTGTAGTATCCCTCAATCGTGTAGTGCTTACTATAGAATGTTATAGTATACTGTAGAATAATATACTCCACACTGTAGTATCCCTTGATCATATGTAGTACTTACTATATAATTTTCTTGTATACTACACCTCACACTGTAGTATCCTTCGATTATATATATATATATATATATATATATATTCTGTCAGATATTATAGTAAATATTACTACAGTATTATCCCCCCTACACTACAGTGTCTGCAAAAACACTAGTTTTTAATTTGCATATACCCCAACCATTCCCCTCCCCCATATCCCAATTTGTGTCAGCCATCAGTGAGAAACCTACATGCCAAGTATAGATCATTTGTTGTGTTCCCTACAGGTTACAGAAGAGCTGAAGTATCTGTTCAGGCTCCAGTCCTACCTACATACAGGTTATGGAACATTTGCTCTTTTAGTATTTCAGGAGGTTTCCTCAAGGAGAAAGACCCCACTTGTATGTCAAAGATACAAAAACAATACAGTACAGTACATAATACACTACTCTGCTAAAACACTACGGTGAATACTATAGTGTATAAATATAGTAATACTACAGTATTTATACCATAGTATACTATAGTATTACCTCATGTTGGTTGGTACAAAAGCAGGTTCCCAAACCCATACATTCAAAAGTGAAACTTGGTTAGGGTCAGGTTCACCTCTCAGCAATTGCTGATGTTCTTGTGGTACAGCAGATGATGGTTTATTTTCCTCCCATAATAACAAAGCAAAGTTATAGGAACTGTGTGAGGTTACTTGGCCATACCAGGGTAAGGGTACAACGGTCAGAGGCTCCGCGGGGGGGGATTGGATCATTCAATGTGTGCTTTGGACTTGCATATGACAATGCCACCCTCTTGTGGAGTGAAGAGAGCGTGTCATCTCTAACGTAATTGTGATTAAGTGTCAATTTGATTTTGTATTATGGTAAATTATATAGCAAGCCTGAAATTATATATCCCTGTAGAACTGACAAGCATAATTGGAATCGGCATGCCATTGTTGAGAATAATTGCCAGTTAAGACTACTTGAATACGTGAATACATGTGGTATATACATTTCCCTTTTGCCTCGTCCCAGTGTGTTGATGCACGTTGAGAAACAATGATATTGGCAATGTATTTTAAACAACAAGTGTACGGTATCCTCCTACTTTACATTCTCACGAGTTTCGGGTAGAAAACGGATGCGTTTTCAACCTAGAATGATGGTATTCAACGATAAGAACGGCAAGTACCATGCCAAACAACACGAGGAGAAGCATTCGGAAGATTTGCCATTTAAATCATACAGTAATAGCGATTGCAATCAAGGAAAATTTCAGAATTTACATCGTGAAAAGTTTTCCATCACAGGAAACGATGAGAACCACTCAGATTCAGTAAACTCCAGGTAAGCTATAAGTGGGCTTTGTTTGTCATGTAGGCTATTCTACCATTCAACCTATCCCGTTTAGTTTGACTTGCCACGTATTTCCTTTCTCAAAGTATGCATAATAGGCTAATGTTATGTATGTTTTAGGAGTGCGTGCAGGAAAGATCCGAGTTCGAGGTGAGATAGCGAAAGCAGAGAGCTGGTTGAGAACGGAGC
This sequence comes from Oncorhynchus keta, assembly GCF_023373465.1. Taxonomy (NCBI): domain Eukaryota; kingdom Metazoa; phylum Chordata; class Actinopteri; order Salmoniformes; family Salmonidae; genus Oncorhynchus; species Oncorhynchus keta. The sequence goes on from NC_068452.1 coordinate 27,349,938, forward strand.
CAGAGGTAGAATGTGGAGATGAGACTATGACCCTCGCTTTCAGAGGGAGAAGAGCCCTACATCTGCTAGTAGACCGATGTAATTCGGACAGTGACCTATCCCGTTGATCATGACTCTCAGTTCCGTTACACATTAGTCGTTAGATAAAGGTGTCTTCTGTACAGCGGAGTTTTTTTAAAGAGCCCTGACGCTCGGTCTGAACAGTATCTCACATCGCTTGGGGTAGGGTATTATAAGCATAAGGACCTTCCTTATCTTTCATATCAGCAAGACATAATTTATAAAAACAAAAACTTAAATTGATACACACCTTTTTATAGCGTTAGGGTTCCCCAGCCTAGACGAGACATAGTAAATGTGAATCTGGGACACTCAAATTAGTTTGGTATGGTTAACTTTACTTAACTTTACTTAACTTTAACCTTAATCCCTAGACTAGCTGAAGTTAGCCATTTTTTTCATACAAATGAATACATACCATACGAAACATACGAATACATACCATACGGAGTGTCACGGATTTACGTACAGAATCACACGGAAGACAGTGGACTATTTAGCTAATTAGCTTTCTGCGTCTCTGAACACCTTTGTGTAAATGGAAAACGGACGCCACGAACTTGAGTCGTCACTAAAAAAAATACTATTGGCTGCAACTGTGTTAAAAACAGTGTACAGTCATTTCATTTGTGAAATGATTTTGATGTGATATGAAAGTAGAGGGATTTATGTTTCTAGAAACATACTGCAATTGAAAATTGATTCACTTTTTAGATGGAGTATTTGACTATTTTGACTTCCAGAGCCAATTCGCCTTTAACAAAACATGTAAGGTCCTTGGACTATAAGGAGTAAAGTTAGCCCAATAATGGACTAAAAGGAGCTGACCACAAGGTGTGTGGGTGTGAATGATGCATAACTAGGCTATTCTATTCATTTGTCCTCTTGCCTTTAGCGAATGCCTCTGCTGTCACCTTGGCCCAACTACCCTCTGCATGTGGCTACTCTGTCGAGTGGACATGGCGAGACCTGATGTTTGTGGTACCTTATAATGACTGTCACATCAAGCAAGAAGAGGTAAAGTAGCACTCACCCCCCTCTCCCCTTAAAAGTAACTTGATGTCCATAGTCGCAATCCATTCTCCGAACTTGTCAGACTGGCAGGTGAAAACTGTTCTGTGACTGTCATTCTGTCAACATAAAAGCTTTTTCTATTGTTCTTCACACACCATTATTCACTCCTTACCTGTGGCCTGCGGTGCTGCTGACAGGATGGTAGTTATGTGTTGCCTCTGATCTGGAGAGGGACCCCTGTGTAGATGTCCTGCCCAGTGTCTCATGCCCTGGCCCCCTCCTCACTCTGCTGCTCGTCTCAGGGAATGACTGTCAGACTGCAAGTTCATGGAGCCAAAGAGGAGCTCCGAGTCCAGGGTAAGTGTGGAGTTATATAGTATAATTTATCACAATTGTACTCCGCCTGCACACTATGGCTGCTGAACAGACAGATTTAGAGGCATAATTTGGACTGAATCCAATGTTTCTGTAACTATATTTCTACTGCTATCATGAGTCTATAGGGATACTGTCAGGTCTGTATGTGAGCTGTGTTGGTTTCCCCCTGCAGTTCGAGGAAAATGGACGCCACTGCTTTCCCTGGCCCTGCAGTGTGGCTACAGTATGGACAGGCAACATGGAGAGCTGCTCATATCTGCACCCTTCACTGCCTGTGGGATCACATCAAAGGTGAGCCGTGGCACTCCTATTGCGCTATGACATGGGATGGAAATGATGACTCGGGGCTACTTGACTTGTCCTTTTTGCTTTTACATGAAATTTGCTAAACCAATTTCTTTGCTTAATAAGGTTGTGTTTTACACTGAGTGAACAAAACATTAGGAACACCTGCTCTTTCCATGAGACTGACCAGGTGAAAGCTCCCTTTTAGGCCTTGAGACATGGATTGTGTATGTGTGCCGTTCAGAGGGTTGAATGGGCAAGACAAAAGATTGCAGTGCCTTTGAACGGGGTATGATAGTAGGTGCCAAGCGCACCGATTTGTCAAGATGCACATCATGTGCACATCGATCACTCTAGTGTTAATTTGCTAAATTGAAATTACTTCGCTACTATGGCCTACTTATTGCCAGACACCGTATATAGACTTTTCTCTATTGTTGACTGTACTTTTGTTTATTCCATGTGTAACTCTGTTGTTTGTGTCGCACTGCTTTCCTTTATCTTGGCCAGGTCGCAGTTGTAAATGAGAACTTGTTCTCAACTGGCCTACCTGGTTAAATAAAGGTGAAATAAAAAAAAGAACTGCAACGCTGCTGGGGTTTTCATACTCTAATGTTTCCTGAGTGTATCAAGGATGGTCCACCACCAAAAGGACATCCAGCCAACTTGACACAACTGTGGGAAGCATTGGGAGTCAACATGGGACAGCATCCCTGTGGAACGCTTTCAACACCTTATAGTCCATGCCCCGAAGAATTGAGTCTGTTCTGAGAGAAAAACTGGGTGCAAATCAATATTAGGAAATGTGTTCCTAATATTTGTACGCTCAGTGAAATAATAATTTCCCCACCTAACTGAAATAATGTACATTTTCTTCCAGGATAGAAAATACACACTCTCTTCAAGTAGGAGAGAAAGCCGTCACACTGGCCTGTCCTTCTTCTCTGCCTGACCAAGTAATACAACCCCTCCGACCTGCAGTAAATTTCCCCATTATATAACTATGGGCCCAACAAACTCAGTTTCCTCAACCCTGCTGTCTAACCCTTCTTCCATAACCCTGTCTTACCCAGTGCTTCACCCATCCTTCCCATTCAATCCCCTGCCCACATTGCCTCCTGATCAGCCTCCCAGCCCTGGTATCCATGTTACTTCTCCCTTGACTACAGGCCCTTCTGTCCATCCTCCCCTGGCTCAGCGTCTTCAGGCCTACCCATTCTATTAGTATTACTACCTCCACAAGATGCCCCTCAGTGAGTCATACCAGTCACCCCTCTCCTCTAGTCCCCCCACTCAACTCCCAACTACAGGCCACACTGAGTTGAAGCGTGGCCACACTCCTATCCCAAGCCACCCCAACTACAATAACCCCCATTTTACTCAGTATTCTTCCACTACAGCTGGTCATCCAGTTCACTCTGAAGCCCCCACTCTCCGAACCCCTGAGTATACTCTCCACCCATACTAGCATCACCCCAAAATCCCTATGCTTGAGCCACCTCAAGGGCCCAGTCCTGGTGCCAAGATGGGTACTTCCACCAATGGTCCTCAGGTTGAACCACCTGCCCCTCACACCCCTAACCCGGTGTTTCCACACTACTACCTCAACCACCCCAAAGTGCCTCCCAACCCACCCAACTCCCTCAGCCTGATAGCCCTGCCTCTCACTCCTCTACTCTCCCTGTTAGCAGTTCACAAACACACCGTAGAACTCCTGTTCCTCATGTGCCTCACCCTCCACCCTATCCTCACTACTACACCCCACAAACACCCAGTGGTGAAGTCAAGAGATCCCATCACCCTGTGAATGACCCTTTTATTCATCTTCAACCTTTGAAACCTATCACTTCCCCTAACTCATCTCCCACCTTAACAGAGATCCCATTCTACCAATAGACTCTTAATTTTCCCTACAAGCCTCCACTGATCCAGAAACACAGAATTGGTCTCCAGACCAACAATCCCTCTAGACCCACGGACGAACATCCTCCAGTTGTCCCATCTCCCCCTGCGTCGTCTCCTGATCAAAGTGGAAAGTCACACCCTCATGGTCACCTGAAATGGCCTCCACAACAACAGCCCTCCAATTCACACACAAGCCCAGAGTCTGTCTACCAGTTCAACCTCTGTTGCCCGTGCTGCAACCCAACCTCTTCTCTTTCCAAACTTCCCCCCGTTGTACTACCTCCATCTCAAATCACCCATCAGCAACCCTCAACAAGAACAAACCCCTGTTACTGTCCTCCCCACTGCTCCGCCTGCATCCTCTTCAACCTCTACTCCAGCATCTGGCCATCCAGTTTATCCACACTACTGCGATCACACATACTATTACTACTCAATGCCTTATGATCCATACAGATTACCCCAACCTGTTGATCATGCATCTTCTGCCCCATCGAAAGGAGCTCCGACTCCTCCATCTCAGACCTCTGCTCCTCACAGTATGGAGACTTCTCACCAACTAGCCCTTCCATATGACTACGCCCAGGCCAAAATGCCTATCGAGATTACTACCCAACCTCTGCCTTCTCCTGCCACTAACAGTCCTCAAACCTCCACTCCAACCCCAGAATCTACAGCTCCTGAAATCCCACCTTTTCCCTTTGACCCTTACTACTTCTACTACCATCCTGGAATGTCCATCTACGACCAGGACCAAAGCTATGATCCCAGTACACATGCCGAAAAGACATCAGGGCCTCAAGCTTCCCTAGATTCTGACCATTATAGAAGGGGAAGATTTGCCCACACTCCTGTGGCGAGTCCAACCCATGCACCCCATCCTACCACCAACCCCATTCATAACCCCTCACACCATCACATCATTCATCCACAACCTTCAACCATTCCTTCCCCTCATCGTCCCAACCCAGGGCCCCTGGAGATCTGCTAGACACAGTGATGAAAGGTAAGTCTTCATCTTGAATATTTCTACTGTATGTGTGAACTGAACCACTATTGAAAGGCTGTGGTTCTCATATCAGTGCAGGCACTATAAAGAGCCACAAGAGGGGACCTCACCTCTACTAGGTGATCCTGGAGACCACCGTGTAATTGGTTTCACTTCAGTATCAAACATCCACTTTCTTATGTAGAAGTTCATAAACCTGGTTTGTCACACCAGTATCGTTTCCTTTTCCTCCATACAAACCCTGGTTTAAAAGCCGATACACACACACACACCCTGTGGCTTGTCCGACCATGACTGTGACGGCTCTTTAGGTTGCTGCTCTTACCTTGTGAATGGTTAGTCTCTCGATCTCAAGCTACTGGTCTTGGTGTTGCTATGGAGAAGCCGTAACAGTTGGCTGTTTGGTGTTTCGCTGACATCAAAGCACATCCCAGAGGAAGATCTAAGATAGGAGGAGAGGAAGTGGTCTTCCAGCGTGTCCAAGGCCATGTGCACATGCTTGGTATTTTGGGAATGTCCGTTTTCAAACTGCTTTGCTACTCATTAGTGTGTGTGTCAACCCTCAGTGTACATCGGGGCGTCAATTTGTCTTTGCGGGCACTGGCTCTCTGGTGGTTTGGTCATGGTCAGGCCATGGTTTGGTCATGGTTTGGTCAGGCCATGGTTTGGTCATGGTCAGGCAATGGTTTGGTCATGGTCAGGCCATGGTTTGGTCATGGTCAGGCCATGGTTTGGTCATGGTCAGGCCATGGTTTGGTCATGGTCATGGCCAGGGTTTGGTCATGGTCAGGCCATGGTTTGGTCATGGCCATGGTTTGGTCATGGTCATGGCCAGGGTTTGGTCATGGTCAGGCCATGGTTTGGTCATGGTCAGGTCATGGTTTGGTCATGGTCCACTTGTTGGAGTTCAACGCTCTACTTTCCACACAACATAAACACAGCACCATGTCTGAAGACTCACCTGTCCGCTTGAACAAATGGTTCAAATCCCCAGCAAATGTATTTCATTATTTTTCCCAGAAGTTACCATTTGAATGCTAATGCTTTCAAACCATGATGATGAACTTGCAATCCTTTAGTACATATGGGATAGTGTAACATGAGCTTGTCTTCTGTGTAGGTTGGAGTGCAGGTCTTCTCCTGATTCTCCAGGGAGGGTGAGGTACCAGGTGAGGAACACCACCCCAGTCCCCACTCAGGGCTCATTGGCTGTCGAGCTACTCTGAGGAGCGGGTTTTATCATACTGTATCTGCCAACTAACCACTAACCCTCCCCATGTTTACCTCTGCCTGTAGATGAGCACTACAGCAGCTTCTACTCAGAGAAACATCGACCACTCAGTCTACTTCAGGGGCGACCTCTGCACCTGGAGGTGAGTCTGCTGAGCCCCCCAGACATGGACCCTGGCCTGGTGCACTACTGTCTGGCCTACCCAGACACACCACGGGCCCGCTGGCTGCTCATCTATGATGGGTAGGTTGTTCCACTCTAGTTCCTGTTTGTTTACATGCAACAGCACAGAGAAAGCACTGCAAAGATGCATGAAATATCCATATTCTATAGGTTTTTCCACAGCACCTGCTGCTCAGCTCCACTAAGTAACTGTCCATATAGTGAACAGGCAATTATTGTCTGAAGAAAACCTCCACATTGTTTTGTCTTGTTTTTCAGCTGTCCCAGCCGTGGTGACGCCCAGGCTCCTCCCCCACCCCGCCACACCCGGAGGCTCACAATCACCACCTTCCAGTCTTTACCCACAGGAAGTCACTCCCACCTGGAGGGCGAGGTCAGTTTCAGCCAATGGGGTCATATTATAGACAGAGTTTGATTCAGTGCATTTGAATGTGTTCTCCTGTCCTCGTCCACAACAGCTCTACTTCATGTGCTCCCCAGCAGATGGGGACTGTATTGAGGGTTGCTTCAGTGGTTGAATTAACACTCCTATAATGGCTTGGACAATTTGGAGCACAAGGTGGGAGTATAAACCATCCATTTCTTGAAGTTATTATAATGTACTGTATTAATACTGAAGTGCTCAAATGTACTTGTTTCTTACAGTATTCAACTTGACACTCATGTCTAAGTGACATTAACTATTACTCATTTGTAGGATCAAACCTGGACAACTGAACAAATACACATTTACTCACAATTGGTCAATGATTTGTTCTCCTCCAGCACTTATTCAGTCTGGCAGTAAGCACAATGACATCAGACAAGAGGGGATGAAACACTTTATATTAACAAAAAGCTCCACAGTTGGTGCAGAATCTCAGTACAAGAAGTGTCACTACAGACCCTGGTTCGATTCCATCACAACCGGCCGGGATTGGGAGTCCCATAGGGCGGCGCACAATTGGCCTAGCGTCGTTAGGGTGTGGCTGTCTTTGTAAATAAGAATTTGTTAACCGACTTGCCTAGTTAAATAAAAAAGAAACGTTACACAGTCAGTATTAGCTTGCAACAGAACATAAGCGGTTCTCACAGTGCAAAACAAGTGTTGGAAATTGAAAATCTATTAAAAAAAAGACTCCCTACAAGACAATTGACCTGGTTAGGTACACCATTGGGCCCACTCCTGCGTTTACTGGGCAACACTTTGGCTAGTGTACCAAGGCACTCCATATGAAGTGTTTATTCTATCACACTCAGCCTCCTCCATTACAACTGCTGCTTGACAGGGCATTCAGGGAGATAATTCCCAATAGCAATAAGGTTTGAGTGACTCAAAATTACAAGGAAATGTATCCTAGTTGCATACATTAGTTTGCTTATAAAAATCAGTTCACATGCTAGAAATTGGCATCAACGTAATAGAATAAGTCAAGCAAATTTGAACGTTCCAGAGACATATTTAAGGATCCCTGACTCAACTTTGTATATGGTATCATCCGACGTCAACATCCAAACATGGAATGAAGAAATCAAAGGTGTTTCATATCACCTCAGAGCGTACAAGTGGAGCTGAAGTTGGAGGATTAGTATTGTGAAGAATGATTTAAGATGTTAATTAACTACATTGTTAATAAATGTACTCAATTTGGCATGGAGACTACCAACTACAGAACAATCCAGTTCGCAGTTAAATCCTTGTAAAAATTAACCTTAAGAAATACATTTTCTAGGATCACAATTCTGTCAGCAGTACATTGATATGTATTGCAACACAGACATGATTCTAAACTGATGTGATTAAAGGGAAAGGTCAACATGTTGGACAGTGAATTAAAAAAAAAAAAGCATGAGCAGCTTCACTTCTCTGATTACAGTCGTGCCCTCAGTCATACAGAGCATTGAATATCTAATAAAATGGCCCCTTTCATGTAAGCAGCATTCATGTCAGCAAGAGCAGCTATTCATGTCAGCAAGAGCAGCTATTCACTAACATTTGATAAGTGATTAAAAAGATAGTTTAAAAACAAAAAGAAGAAGATTAAGGACTACAGTGGGAAGAGGGGCAGAACAAACAGCTGCTACAGAGCAACAGTGTCTTGTCTGCCCTGTTCATATGTCATCTAAATGGATGGTGTGGTCTCATTCTTCTGAGCGCTGCTAATGGCATGTCAAGATGATCTAGAGTCCTGACCAGCTACGCAAATGAATGAAAGCTAATTAGGACATCCATTTTTATTGGGCGCCTCTCCAGAAGTATTATGTGAAAGGATGGGGTGATGATCACTGAATGACAACTATCTGGTTTGGTCTCCTAGTGGAGAAAACTGTGTTTGAATATGGTGGTGGTCCTGTCCCCTCAATACACAGCCTGGCTGTGGTACAGGGGGCAGAGAGGTGACTCCTCTTGATCTGTTTCGTGAGGATGCTGCAGCACACCAGGGCTGTGATGTAGGAGCAACAGGAGGAGGTGGGGATGCAGGGAGGAAAGGGTTAAGCAGAATGGGATCAGATAAAGAGAGCAGGGTGGAGCAATCACCCCCCCATCACCTTCAGGATTAGACCACATGCTGCAACAGGGTGAGATTCATTAGTGCAAATCCCCACCTAAAATAGGGCATCTGAGACAAGCAAATGTACCAAAGGAGTGTGAATTGAAGACGAGAAACACAAATTCCAGACATTTAAATGGGACAAGTTGGAAAGCTTGCAGTGAGACTAGACATTGACCTTACTGAGCAGTGGAAAGAAAGAATCTGTGTGCAAGGAAAGACGCATAGATCATTAGTGTAAATAAAGATGGAGGGGTAAGGAGTTACAGTGCATCAGCCACAGGTATGATGACAGGGAGCGGGGAAAAGACCACAGGGTCCTGGTTAGGGGGGGAGAGGACAGTAGAGGAGAGGAGGATGTAGGGGGGAGGAGAGGACTGGGAGCGCTGGATCTCTTTGCTGAGGAGGGAGCTGCACACCAGGGCAAAGATCTGAAAGGATGGAGAGAGGGAAAGGGAGGGGAGGGATGGTATAGGATGGGAGAAACAGACACAGGTATGGGTTTATAACAAAGGAGAAGCAGAGGGTTGGTTTGCTTCAACTCCTCTGACAATCAGTTTCATCAAATTCAGTGCATTTCTAACCCTGCAGCAACATCTACCCTGGTTAACAAATTTGTCCACTGAACTGTGTGTAGTATTGCCTACCAGCATAGCAGCAGTCCCAAGGAAGAGGCCCATCACCAGAGGCGCTTTGGACTCAAAGAGGTTGACGATCACTGTGGGGCAGGCCTGCAGGGGGACAGAGACACCAGAGGGGGACAGGTTAGGTCATTGGGCAGAGCAGAGATATGGAAATCTAGGCCAGGCTCCTCGATGCCTCCATAGTAGAATAAATAAAGTAACAAATGTAATTTGTCAGTCGACGGATTATTTTACATGTTTTTATTATAGTCAGTTATACAGTCAATGAGAAATGACTGAATCGGGCCTCCCGGGTGGCGCAGTGGTTTAAGGCACTGCATCGCAGTGCTAGCTGTGCCACCAGAGATTCTGGGTTCCCTTGTCTCATCGCGCACTAGTGACTCCTGTGGCGGGCCGGGCGCAGTGCACGCTGACCAGGTTGCCAGGTGTATGGTGTTTCCACCGACACATTGGTGCGGCTGGCTTCCGGGTTGGATGTGCGCTGTGTCAAGAAGCAGCGCGACTAGGTTAGTTTGTGTTTCGGAGGACACCCGAGTCCGTACGGGAGTTGCAGCGATGAGACAAGACTAACTACTACCAATTGGATACCACGAAATTGCGGAGAAAAAAAAGGGGTAAAAAAAAAAAAAGGACTGAATCATATGCACCTGTAAAGGGCCGGTAATGTCGAGTGAAACAAAATGGTCCCAGTAAGCAAAATGACGTTGAAAATCTGCCTAAAATACGTATTTTCCCAGACGTTGAAGTAATGTTCAATTTTGGTTCTGTATTTTATGGCACGTTGAAAAATACATAATTTCCGGACTTTCATATCAGTTTTATTTTCAGTTCTGAATGGAAGTTGAAAATGTGTCGTTTATAGACGTCTATGTTTGGACCAAATCAAGGCCGGTCCACACCAGACGAAATCTGATTTGGTTCGGACTGGACCAAAAATCAGTGTCCGTGGACATTAATGAAGGTTGCACCAAATCTGAACCAAACATAGATGATTGGACCATCTATGATTGGTTTTTGGTCCAATGTCTGTGGACGTGGAAATTAAGGCCGGTCCGGACTGCACCAAGAAAAAAAAGATGTTGGGCCAGTTGTGCGTTGCCCTACGGACCTCCCGGTCGCGGCCGGTTGCAACAGAGCCTGGGCGCGAACACAGAGTCTCTGGTGGCACAGCTGGCGCTGCAGTACAGCGCCCTTAACCACTGCGCCACCCGGGAGGCCCTGATCATGACAATTTCACTCAGAAGCTGAAACTCCTGCACAGCAGATGTGACTAGCCTGATTGTCCATTTTCCTGTTTTTCATTTTCCATTTTCCACCTGTCCTGTTTTTAGGATATGTTGTTAACGTGTAAGCACGTTTGATTGGGTGCCAATTAGGTTCTTTGATCGGAGAAATCCGCATGTTGTAAAAGTGTCCATCTCATTACATTGTCATATATTATCTCCAGCCTGTAGGCTACAGAAAAAGGCCACATACTCTTTTTACCATATCCTGTATTTGCTACATGATTTATGCTAGATTTGATGGAATGTTGGTGGAGCGCCGCAACAATGCATTTCTCCAACAGCACCCTGGAGAGGTGCGCTGTGAACAGACAAGTGAAAAATGCTGTGCCTTTGAGAAAATGAGCATTGGGCAGCTTCTGCACCTGTAACTTATATTTACTCGCAAATATCCATTGAACGGACAACAATGTATGAAATACATTGAAGTTCAAGCTGCACATGTTTTTTTTAAGTTAATAGGATTTGGCCTATAATGAACACACTCACAGGGAGAGTGAAGGTCTCCAAAAAGCCGGTATCGGGACATGTTCTTTGGACCAAGGGGTCCAAGGCACCAATGAGTCCACAGCAGTGCAACTAGAGAGAGAGAAAGAGAGAGAGAGAGAGAGAGAGAAGGCAAGTGCCATTCAGAATGTGTACATAATTGTTACAATAGAGCTCTGATGGAGTGAAATGTGCCTAACTAAAGCTGTGATGCCATCAATAGTTAGGGAATAGGTTTGATCTTTACCACATTGTGGAACATGGACAGGGTAACAGCCAAGCCAGGGTCTCCTTTGTCCACATACTGAGCGTACACAGTCATATAGAATTTTGCCAGCTGCTCTCCCACCTGCACAGCACAAAGAGAAGACAACAACACATGAGGTAGAGTCACACTGTTGACTACTACCATTTCATGAAATAGCACAGGGTTTGGTGATCAGCGTGAAAGGGAAGCCTTGGCTTTAAGTTGTTTATCATTCATAATTCTCTCGCTCCCTCTTTCCCTTCCATCTCTCACCTCATCGCTTCTCATGTAGGCAAACACACCGGCTCCAATCTCTAATCCAGCCAGGATAGCCAGCAGGCAGGAAAACTGGGAGGGGCAGGTAAACAGCAGAACACATACAGTATGGATTACCACACATATAACCACAGTATCACTGGATATGTATAAACTCTCCTTTAAATGGACTTATTTCTTATTCGTGTTAACGTTAAATGTATGCACAATAAATCAAGTTGAATTTGAAGTTGCAACAATGAGAAAAGACCATGACCTTTCTGAGAAACTGAAGGTCACTATGTGCCTCTAAAGTAAATCACTGGCTGTCTTCACAAGCTACTCAAGCATAGAAGGGCTAACATTCCTCAACCTGAGTGCTGATTATAATGTGAGAGCGATCACATACTGTATGAAACGCTCAGTCATTCATCCAATAATAAACCACACAGAGAAAGCAATCGCTGCCTCAACATGGCAACAAGAAGCTCTGAGCAAGAAATAATTAGTCTGATTTCTGAACCTGCAGCCAGAAACCAGTTTCAGCTCATCACAGCTGTAAATTAGTAAGTGCATTGCTTTGTCAATCTGAGATATGAAGCAATCATAATTGCATCATCTGTTTCTCTCTGACATCTAGGACTGTAGTGTGTTTCGTAGGGGTTATTTCATGCTGTGAAAGTGTTTTCCAAATCTAGGAGCTTTGTTAGACCCTTTGACTTCTTCCTTGAACTCACTATCCCTAAGAACTGGAAACCTGTCGCAATACCCATGGAATGGTGGTGAACGAGGAAACGGATCACCCACTAAGTTGGTCATACACAAAAATGGATGCCGAGGGCATGTCCTGCAGCAAAGCTTCATACAGGAAGCATGTATTTCCGATCTCAAGCTCTTGTTAAATGGGAGCTTAAAAGTCTCTGGCCTTCTCAGACAGAGGCGAGATTCCCAGTGCTCCTCTATGGTTGGAAAGTGCACCATGGCTCTTGAGGTAGCGGATCAGTTGAGGGATTGATGACAAGTGCTTGCTAGGCCCTTGAGAGGTCAGAGGTGCGGCAAGGAGAACCTGAGAATTCTGTGGCGGGAAAAAGCAGCAGGTTCACTCCACAATCCATGTCACAGATTAGATTTCCACTGGTGCTTTGTGGGTATGGGCTTTGGGTGAAATATTGGGCTGAACAAGTTGAGATACTTTCAAGTAAGGAACTCTTATTAGGAAGTGAAACTAATGCATGTTATTATCTAAGGTTACTTACCTCTGCCCACTCAAGACTCTAAATCAGGGCTGTCAAACACTTTGTACCCCCACTTCAGTGTAGTGTAACAAATGGAAAATGTATGTTTTTATTTGTTGTAGCTTACCACTCCCAATGCAGTCCTATTCTCATTGCATGCTCCATAGTCTCCGAAAACAGCCACGAGCAATATCACTGCTCCTAACGCAATCAACACTGACACACCTACAGTATGAGAGGGAGAAAGAGATGCCCATTTGTCAATATTAGCTGTTCAGCACTAATTATTTTTCAGTAACACTTAAGGTATCCTTTATAAATGATTTAAGTAGTTTATAAGTCATTAATAAACAAAGTTGTATTGTCTGTCTATCCATGGCTAACAGCTGCAAAAAGCTTTCCAAAACATTTGGGGATGAAGTTTGTAGAGAGCAGTGTTGTGTGAGCTCACCGATGACAAACTGTTGTGTGTTGAGGTCTATGTCGAAAAATCCTCTGGTCTCAGAGCTGAACCTCAGCCACAAGCCCAACCCCAACATTGCAAAACCCACCAGCTGTCAGAGGAAGAAACCACAAACTGTGCATGAAACCGGTTGTGCAACCACACCTCAAGATCAGTCTCACACAAGATGCTGCAAATAGTGTAAAAGATGTTATTGTATTAAAGGGATAATTCTGGATTTTGGCAACGAAGCCTGTTAACTATATAAACCCAGCAAAAAAAAAAAAAAGTCCCCTTTTCAGGGCCCTGTCTTTTCAAAGATAATTAGTAAAAATCCAAGTAACTTTAGATCTTATTTGTAAATCGTTTAAACACTGTTTCCCATGCTTGTTCAATGAACATGTACCTGTGGAATGGTCATTAAGACACTAACAGCTTACAGACGGTAGGCAATTAAGGTCACAGTTATGAAAACTTAGGACACTAAAGAGGCCTTTCTACTGACTCTGAAAAACACCAAAAGAAAGATGCCCAGGGTCCCTGCTCATCTGCGTGAATGCGCCTTAGGCATGCTGCAAGGAGGCATGAGGACTGCAGATGTGGCCAGAACAATAAATTGCAATGTCCGTACTGTGAGACGCCCAAGACTCGTCCTCGCAGTGGCACACCACGTGTAACAACACCTGCACAGGATCGGTACCGCCGAACATCACACCTGCGGGACAGGTACAGGATGGCAACAACTGCCCAAGTTACACCAGAAACGCACAATCCCTCCATCAGTGCTCAGAGTATCTGCAATAGACAGAGGCTGGACTGAGGGCTTGTAGGCCTGTTGTAAGGCAGGTCTTCACCAGACATCACCTGCAACAACATTGCCTATGGGCACAAACCCACCGTTGCTGGATCAGACAGGACTGGCAAAAAGTGTTATTCTCTGACGAGTCGCAGTTGTGTCTCACCAGGGGTGATGGTCAGATTCTCAAGTATCGTCGAAGGAATGAGCGTTACACAGAGGCCTGTACTCTGGAGCGGGATTGATTTGGAGGTGGAGGGTCTGTCATGGTCTGAGGCGGTGTGTCACAGCATCATCAAACTGAGCTTGTCGTCATTGCAGGCAATCTCAACGCTGTGCGTTACAGGGAAGACATCCTCCTCCCTCATGTGGTACCCTTTTGCAGGCTCATCCTGACATGACCCTCCAGCATGACAATGCCACCAGCCATACTGCTCGTTCTGTGAGTGATTTCCTGCAGGACAGGAATGTCAGGGTTCTGCCATGGCCAGCGAAGAGCCCGGATTACAATCCCATTGAGCACGTCTGGGACCTGTTGGATCGGAGGGTGAGGGCTAGGGCCATTCTCCCCAGAAATGTCTGGGAACTTGCAGGTGCCTTGGTGGAAGAGTAGGGTAACATCTCACAGCAAGAACTGGCAAATCTGGTGCAGTCCATGAGGAGATGCAATGCAGTACTTAATGCAGCTGGTGGCCACACCAGATACTGATTTGTTACTTTTGATTTTGACACATTATTCCATTTGTTAGACACATGTCTGTGGAACTTGTTCAGTTTGTCTCAGTTGTTGAATCTTATGTTCATACAAATATTTACACATGTTAAGTTTGCTGAAAATAAAACAGTTGACAGTGAGGACGTTTCTTTTTTTGCTGATTTTAGAAAATAGTACCAATTAAAAACCCTTGAATGAGTACATGTGTCCAAACTTTCGACTTGTACTGTATATTGAAAGCAGTAACTCTCCCCTCAATGTACTGTGAACATTTCATAACTCTAGGACCATGAAATGTATTCAAAATAGCTTCTGAAGTTTCATAATTGTATGTTTGTTAATGGAAAAATATGGAAGTTCTTTTCCATTTCCTGAAAAGTTTGTTTTGGAGAAGGTTTTCATCCGACAATGATGATTGGTAACATGATGACAGTAATGTCATCATGTAATGTGAGGTGTAGCACTGTTTAGAAAAAAAGGACTACAAATATAGTCTAGTTTGGGAAAGCTAGATAAACAAGACATTAAGAAAATGTTTCAAGAGGCATTCCTTTCAAAGCACAGAATAAATATTGAACAGAATAGCTTCCTCAGCCAGTGGGCAGGATTAAACTTGTTCAACAAATTAAACAGCACACTTGTGTGATTCCACTCTGCTATTTAAGTTTGTTTTTGTTTATTACTTTTGATTCATTTATATGGGAATTCCCCTGGTTGGATTATCAGTTAGTAGACTAACCACACCTCAATGATGCAGTAAGTCTGTGGTTTTGCATCTGTCGGCTCATATTTCACATACCTGTTCAATGATTTAGGCCTGCTTTTCAGCAGCAAGGTAAATGTGTTGTTACTTCTTTTCTATTCTTATTGCATTTATTGGATATAAAGGCCCGATCAGAAGAGTCACCTAAACGGTTGTGTGGATGAATGCCAACATGTTGAAACAAAATGTCTTACTTATTTCCATTAATGAAGGAGAACTGATGTTTGCATACACTACATACACACGCATACCGAAACACACAGACCTACATCCACATTACACACAATTTGCTGCTGTTACTTTATTTTTACCTTGATCATTATCTATCCTGATGCCTAGTCACTTTACCCTGCCTTCATGTACATATCTACCTCAAATACCTCTGCACATTGATCTGGTACTCCCCGTATATAGCTGCACATTCATTTGGTACTCCCTGTCTGTAGCTCCATTCTCCTGTATTTTATTTCTTGTATTGTTCTTTTAAAACTCTGCATCGCTGGGAAGGGCAAGCATTCCACGGTAAAGTCTACACCAGTTATATTCGGCACATGTCACAAATCCAATTTTATTTTAAGTGGACAACTGTGAGCAATAGACATGAGCTGATACTTTGATGGGAAAGGCGTTTATCAGACAGACAATACATGCAGCCTTTTAATAACAGCAGTGAATCTCTTACCCATACAGAGATGGTTGCAAGGGTCTGGACAAAATTGTAATATGAGATTTAGCTATTTGACTTTAAGTAAAGCTTATTTCCATATCAGTAAATGACAAATGCTGCCTAGGTTGATCAAAGATAAATATACAATGCCCTTTGAGCTATTCACATTTGACATCTCATACACACCAGATACCAATTTGTAATCACTAGGCCTACAGTTTAGTTAGATTATGGATACTTACGGCAAAGAGGATGTTGAAAAGGATGAGGATACACTTGCACAGCTGGCCACATCCGTCCAGTGCCATGATCAAAAGTTTGCTAACACGCTACACTCAGGAAGTCAGAAATACAGTCTAGTGTCCTGGGAAAAGAATGGAAGATATTGTAAACATTTAGATGTTTACAATGTGTGTGAAAAAAAGTGCGGTGATAGGTAATAGAATGTCGAGGTTATGGGCTCAATTTCACGCCATATGTATTGAATTCAAAATAAAATAAATCGTGAACATGAAAAATAAAGTTGAATGTAAACATTTTCGATGATGGGTCAATTGTCAGTCACGGGTCAATGTAGGAATATTAGAACCATGTCTATCTAATACATTTAATGACAAACCATCTAACTACTTTGGCAAACATATTTTTTCGACGCCGGTGTATGCCGAACCAGTTACCAACACCTGCGCCGAACGTTGTGCAACAGGTAATTCATATGTTTACCTAAGTAGTTAGACATACTTCCAATATCCGTACATTATTTGACCCGTGGCAATTGAAGTACGTTAGCTAAAACGAAGTGACGTCAGACCGTCTACCCAAGTAGGCAATAGAAAAAAGCCTGTCTATCATGTTCATTGATTGGGTTTAAGACGAACAGTCACTCCAAAACTAGCGAACGCCTACTAAATCCAGGCAGCCCCGCCCCTAAACCCCGCCCTTCACGGAAAAATAATAACGCAACAACTCGCAATCGAAAAGCATGGCAGTGAGTAGCGTAACCAAAAGCTAGTACATGTAGGCAAGAGCGTAGGAAAAAAAATGTATTCAATAGGATTGGTTGCTGGGAAAGTTTAACCTAAAATTATTTTTGCATTCGTCTATAAATATTTTTGTTAATAATTTGTCATAAAGTTTTACTCTCGCTTTTAAATTAATTGCTTACAAGTTTTTAGGGTTTTGCTTTTGAAGTCTTATTTTTGTTTACAATTCTATACAATTTGCTTTCAATTGTTTGTTTTTTGATTTCAACATCCATTATTTCAGCTGTCCTCAAATATAATGTTTACATTCTCAGGTTTATTTTTCATGTTCCCGATTTATTTTATTTTGGATTCAATACATAGGGCGTGAAATTGACCCCATACGAGGGTTGGTGGAAGTATTTAGTTAACTATACAGTATCATAGACAGGGTTGAATCATTGCAAGGTAAAATACTTCATTAGGAACATTTGGTAACAGCTCGTGTTTCATCTTCTACCTCGAACTACAGTGAGGGAAATGTAACGCATGCCTTAACAAATACACCTACCTGAATTATTTACGTGCAGATCAGTCTCTTCACACTGCAGAATGTAGCTGCAACACCAACCCGTTCTTAAATTTCAGACGCGTGTGAAGAAAACAATGTATTGTGGGTTTTCGTCTGGTTTAAATCCAACCCCTCAATCCGAATGAATCATTTGATTGGATTAGGTTGTTGAGTGAAGGGTGGCGGGTGGGGGGCAGTACCACCCGGAAAATGGGATTTAGGAGTGGCAATGATGGTGAAATGAAACTTATCTTTGGCCAGTTCTGGGAAAACACTTTCGTTATGCGACAAGCAGGTGTGTTGTGCAGGTAATAATGAGTGAAAATCAGTAAGCAGGTAAGTGTACTGTACAGTTATAGCCACATACAGTATATCAAATAGGCCTTTCATGATCAAATGACCAAATTAAATGTATTTATAAAGCCATTTTTACGTCAGTAGATGTCGCAAAGTGCTTATGGAGAACAGTGATGGGCATTCCGGCTCAGCTCACCAAAAAGAGCCGTTTTTTTTTGGCCCCGAACGGCTTTTAAAAATATATGTTTTGTACAGTTTGCAATAGTTGGACTGATTGATGTTAAAACAATTCTAATTAAATTATTAAATGAAATCATACTCTACCTTAACCACAATGCATTTAAAAATGCATTGGTTTGATATGAAAATGATATTAAACATTTGCATTTAAAGTAGAACCTTTTATTGTATATAAACAAAGTGCATATAAATCTAACAATTCAAAACGAATACAATCTGAACAAAATAATATTGCACCATATCAAAGAAAAATAATGTGCAAAACTAGTCCCTCTTTTCTCTCTCTTTATTGCCATGTTATAACCAGCAACACACAGCAATGCTGACCATATTTTGCTTTTATGAGAGATTTGCATTCAGAAATGCAAGCTGCCTCACTTTTGAGGGGCTGATGTGGTTTCTTCTCTCAGTAATTATTTCGAGAAGGCCCTCTTAGAGGGAACGGATGTGGCCACTGTGCAGTCTCCCTGTCATGACTTTAGTAAGCCGTGGGTAGACAGAGGCCTTGTTCTGCAGATCTTTCAGAACGAATGTGTGCGCTTGAGCATTTAGGCCTATATTAGATTTATTTTTTTGTTCTTTGAATTAGTTAATTCTATTCATTAAAATATTTTGATTATTCATCTTTTTTTAAATTTAGAGTCGGCTCTTCTGATATGCGAGCCGGCTCACAATGTTCACCTACAAGAGACGGCTCTTAGAGCCGACTCGTTCGCAAACGACCCATCACTAATACAGAAACCCAGCCTAAACCCAAAACAGCAAGCAATGCAGAAGCACTGTGGCTAAGAAAAACTCCCTAGAAAGGTAGGAATCTAGGAAGAAACCTAAAGAGGACCCAGGCTCTGAGGGGCGGCCAGTCTTCTGGCTGTGCCAGATGGATATTATAAGAGTACATGGCCATTAAGGTCAGGTAGTTCTTCCAGATTTACAAACATTCATAGATGACCAGCAGGGTCAAATATTAATCACAGTGGTTGTAGAGGGTGTAACAGGCCAGCACCTTAGGAGTAAATGTCAGTTGGCTTTTCATAGCTGAGCATTCAGAGGTTGAGACAGCAAGTGCAGTAGAGCGAGAGGGAGGGTGAGAGAGAGAGGGTTGAAAACAGCAGGTCCGGGACAAGGTAGCATGTCCAGTGAACGGGTTAGGGTTCCATAGCCGCAGAACAGTTGAAACTGGAGCAGCAGCATGATAGGTAGCACGTCTGGTGAACAGATCAGAGTTCCATAGCCACAGGCAAAACAGTTGAAACTGGATCAGCAGCACAACCAGGTGGACTGGGGACAGCCAGGAGTCATCGGGCCAGGTAGTCCTGAGGCGTGGTCCTAGGGCTCAGAGAGAGATATTAGAGGGAGCATACTTAAGTTCACACAGGACACCAAATAAGACAGAAGAATTTCACCAGACTGATGTAGATCAGGGACGGTCAACTTTGAGGATGTTACTTCCGTCGTCGGAATAAGACCAAAGCGCAGCATGGAACGTGTACATCTTACTTTATTTTAGCTGAACACTAAAAAAATAAAAAAAGATCAGTGACCATAAAGTTCTGCAGGGCAATACAGCAACTGTGCAAAAACAAGATCCCACAAACTCAGGTGGAAAACAGGCTGCCTACGTATGATTCCCTATCAGAGACAATGATAGACAGCTGCCTCTGATTGGGAACCATACCCGGCCAACAAAGAAATAGAAAACTAGAATGCCCACCCAAATCACACCCTGACCTCACTAACCCACTTTATATGTACAGGATATATTGTATTGGCTCATCCTTAATAACTACTGCTGTACACACCTTTTCTATTCATATACTGTCCATACTGTATGTACACACCATTATTTATATACATTGTAGAATAATAGTGAAGACATCAAAACTATGAAATAACACATATGGAATCATGTAGTAACCAAAAAAGTGTTAAACAAATCAAAATATATTTTATATTTGAGATTCTTCAAAGTAGCCACACTTTGAACACTTTTGGCATTCTCTCAACCAGCTTCATCTGGAATGCTTTTCCAACAGTCTTGAAGGAGTTCACACATATCCTGAGCACTTGTTGGCTGCTTTTCCTTCACTCTGCGGTCCATCTCAGTTGGGTTGAGGTCGGGTGATTGTGGAAGCCAGGTCATCTGATGCAGCACTCCATCACTCTCCTTCTTGGTCATATAGCCCGTACACAGCCTGGAGGTGTGTTGGGTCATTGTCCTGTTGAAAAACAAATGATAGTCCCACTAAGCACAAACCAGATGGGATGGTGTATTGCGGCATAATACTGTGGTAGCCATGCTGGTTAAGTGTGCCATTAATTCTAAATAAATCACAGACAGTGTCACCAGCAAAGCACCCCCACACCATCACAGCTCCTTCTCCATGCTTCACGGTGGGAACCACACATGTGGAGATCATCCGTTCACCTACTCTGTCTCACAAAGACACGGCAGTTGGAACCAAACACCTCAAATTTGGACTCATCAGACCAAAGGAAAGATTTCCACCGGACTAACATACATTGCTCGTGTTTCTTGGCCCAAGCAAGCTTCTTCTTATTGGTGTCCTTTAGTAGTGGTTACTTTGCAGCAATTCGACCATGAAGGCCTGATTCACGAAGCCTTTGAACAGTTGATGTTGAGTGTCTGTTACTTGAACTCTGTGAAGCATTTATCTGTGCTGCAATTTCTGAGGCTAATAACTCTAATGAACTCATCTCTGCAACAGAGAACTCTGGTCTTCCTTTCCTGTGGCTGTTCTCATAAGAGCCAGTTTCATCATAACGCTTGATAGTTTTTGCGACTGCACTTGAAGAAACTTTCAAATAAACTGTCATTTATGTTTTAAAGTTTGATGGACTGTCATTTATCTTTGTTTATTTGAACTGTTCTTGTCATAATATGGACTTGGGCTTTTACCAAATAGTGCTATCTTCTGTATACCACCCCTACCTTGTCACAACACAACTGATTGGCTAAAACACATTAAGAAGGAAAGAAATTCCACTATTTAACTTTTAACAAGACACACCTGTTAATTGAAATGCATTCCAGGAGACTTCCTGATGAAGCTGGTTGAGAGAATGCCAAGAGTGTGCAAAGCTGTCATCAAGGCATTGGGTGGCTACTTTGAAGAATCTTAAATATATGATTTGTTTAACACTTTTTTGGTTACTTCATGATTCCATATGTGTTATTTCACATTATGTCTTCATTATTATTCTACAATGGAGAAAATATATTTTTTTTGAATAATTTTATTTTAAAAGTATTATTTTTTATTTAACTAGGCAAGCCCGTTAAGAACAAAATCTTATTTCCGATGACTGCCTAATTGTGCGCTGCCCTATGGGACTCCCAATCAAGGCTGGATTTAATTTTACCTTTATTTAACCAGGCAAGTCAGTTAAGAACATATTCTTATTTTCAATGACGGCCTGGGAACAGTGGGTTAACTGCCTGTTCAGGGGCAGAACGACAGATTTGTACCTTGTCAGCTCGGGGGTTTGAACTCGCAACCTTCCGGTTACTACTCCAACGCTCTAACCACTAGGCTACGCTGCCTGGATTTAGTAGGTGTGTCCAAACTTTTGACTGGTAATATATATTTATATATAGTCCCATATATATATATATATTAGTGCCTTGCAAAAGTATTAATCTACGCAAAATACTTTGGAATGTCAAAGTGGAAGAAAAATGAACAAAAAAAAAGATGAAAACAAATGAATTAACTACAATATAGTCGTTGCATAACTTTTCAGCCCCTTAATATATTTTGGACACTGGCATTGCTTGTTCTGATATTTCTTTCTTTCTTTCTTTTTACTTTTGGATTATGTGTGTATTGTTTTGTATTGCTAGTTATTATTACTGCACTGTTGGAGCTAGAAACACAAGCATTTCGCTGCACCTGTGATAACATCTGATTTGGACTGATTTGATGGGGGTGGGGGCCACAAAAAAATTGAGTGACTGACGTAACACTGATGCTTAACCAAATTTCGAAATTGCACTTTGTGTATTCTGTTATTCTAACTCTCAATAATCGGTTGAGACCCCGGCTGGGTTGTGACTAGATGGAGTACAGCTACAACTGGAATATACTTTTTGGAGCATGTTATGCTTATTTTCCACCATAATTTGCAAATAAAATCATTAAAAATCCTACAATGTGATTTTCTGGATTTTTTTTCTCATTTTGTCTGTCACAGTTGAAGTGTACCTATGATGAAAATTACAGGCCACTCTCATCTTTTTAAGTGGGAGAACTTGCACAATTGGTGGCTGACTAAATACTTTTTTGCCCCACTGTATATTGCATTTGATCAGTGTATCATTGGGATGCAAAAGTATATATTTTTTTTTCACCTTTGGTGTGTTACCTGTTATGTGGACAATCTCTTCCCTAGGAACCAGATCCAACTGGTTTGGCTCTGTTCCATGATCAATAAAGTCCATGACCCCAAGAAATTCCATGATATTACAGGAAAGAATTATGGCTGGCCTGCCCTCCTTGGGCCAAAGCAGACAATGGAATGACCCCTGGATGTTCATAGCAGGTTCAGTGGCTGCTGAAGAGAGGGCTGTGATAGCACTGATGGACACCCATCTCAAAGCGGCTGCAATAATGTTTTCTGAAGTAGTGATGCTGAAGGGATTGTGGAGGAGCAATCTCAAAGGCGAAGTAGAAATATAATTTACTTGATTGTTGCTTGTTCACCTTGTAAGTTAAATTCATCTTTGACGTTTTTTATGCTGTGATGTTCTTGCTTTCAATAAAAATGTGAGTGTTGACACAGCAATTGATACAGCGATTTTGATGTCCCTTAAATCGCCACTAAAATAATATAACTTGGTGGATTGGCCACTGTGGGTGAAAATCCAGATCTTGCAGAAAGAAGAAATGAGTAATATACTTTATGTATTATTATTTAACTACATGTAACATAGTTAAATAATGTAACGTAGTTAAATAAAGCATTTTGGGGCGGCGGGAGCCTAGTGGTTAGAGCGAAAGGTTGCTGGATCAAATCCCCGAGTTGACAAGGGCTGTTGTTCTACAAGGCAGTTAACCCACTGTTCCCTGGTAGGCCATCATTGTAAATAAGAATGTGTTCTTAACTGACTTGCCTAGTTAAATAAAGGTTCAATTTTAAAAATAAAACGTACATGTGAGTGAAAATAGTTGCAAGTAGCAATTGTATGCACTTTATGGATTACTGAAACTGCTGCTGAAAGTATTGGCCTGTTATATCACATGCTTCCTCTCCTTTCCATTGCAATTAACACTTCTACATTAATGTGGCTGCTACCATGATTGTGGAGAATCTTGAATAAATCCTGAGTAATGATGAGTGAAAAAGTTACAGCGGTATAAATATCATACCCCCCAAAAAAACACTAACCTCCTTTGTTAATGTAATGGTGAGAGGTTTGCATGTCGGGGATATATATGTGCGTCTGTAACTTTCTCACTCATCATTCACGATTCATTCAGGATTATCCTTAATCATGGTAACGTCCACATTAATGTAGAAGTGTTTAGAAACATATTCTATTCTTATTTACAATAAAAGTGACTCCAAAATGACACATTATTTACCATTCATTTCTATTGGACACAAACTAATCTGAAACACAACCAAAACAAACAGCAAATGCATCCAACAAGTTTTTACAGTCACAAGCTTAATGTAGTCATTGCGTGCTAGGAATATGGGACCAAATACTTAAAATTTTCCTACTTTTATACACATAAGTGAATTTGTCCTAATACATTTGGTCCCCTAAAATTGGGGGATAATGTACACTACTATTCAAAAGTTTGGGGTCACTTAGAAATGTCCTTGTTTTTAAAATAAAAGCACATTTTTTTGTCCATTAAAATAACATAAAATTGATCAGAAATACAGTGTAGACATTGTTAATGTTGTAAATGACTATTGTAGCTGGAAACGGCAGATTTAAAAAAAAGAATATCTCCATAGGCATACAGAGGCTCATTATCAGCAACCATCACTCCTGTGTTCCAATGGCAGGTTGTGTTAGCTAATCCAAGTTTATAATTTTAAAAGGCTAACTGCTCATTAGAAAACCCTTTTGAAATTATGTTAGCACAGCTGAAAACTGTTGTCCTGATTAAAGAAGCAATAAAACTGGCCTTCAGACAAGCTGAGTATCTGGAGCATCTGCATTTGTGGGTTCGATTACAGGTTCAAAATGGCCAGAAACAAATAACTTTCTTTTGAAACTCGTCAGTCTATTCTTGTTCTGAGAAATGAAGGCTATTCCATGCAAGAAATTGCCGAGAAACTGAGATCTCGTACAACGATGTGTACTCCCTTCACAGAACACTCTAATGTACTTGTCCTCTTGCTCAGTTGTGCACCCGGGCCTCCCACTACTCTTTCTATTTGCTCTAACCAGAATAGAAAGAGTGGTTGGAGGCCCGGGTGCACAACTGAGCAAGAGGACAAGTACATTAGAGTGTCTATTTTGAGAAACAGTTGCCTCACAAGTCCTCGACTGGCAGCTTCATTAAATAGTACCTGCAAAACAACAGTCTCAACGTCAACAGTGAAGACGCAACTCCACGATGCTGGCCTTCTAGGCAGAGTTCCTCTGTCCAGTGTTTGTGTTCTTTTGCTCATCTTAATCTTTTCTTTTTATTGGCCAGTCTGAGATATGGCTTTTTCTTTGCAACTCTGCCTAGAAGCCAGCATCCCAGAGTTGCCTCTTCACTGCTGACGTTGAGACTGGTGTTTTCCATCCACAATAGCGTAGCTATAGTGGAGCGGGTAGAGAGCTTCAAGTTCCTTGGTGTCCAAATCGCTAAGGACTTAAAATGGCCCACAAACATACGTACAGTCGTGAAGAACGCGTGACAGCGCCTCTTCCCCATCCAGAAGTTGAAAAGGCTTGGCATGGGCCCTCAAATCCTCAAAACGTTCTACAGCTGTACTATTGAGAGCATCTTGACTGGCTGCATCACTGCTTGGTATGGTAATAGCACCACGCTCGATTGCATGGTGCTACAGAGGGTGGTGCGGACAGCCCGGTACATCACTGGAGCTGAGCTCCCTTCCAACCAGGACCTTTATATCAGGAAAGGCCCAGAAAAGTGTTAAAGACTCCAGCCACCCAAGCCACAGACTGTTCTCTCTGCTTCCACGTGGCAAGCGGTGCCGGTGCATCAAGTCTGACACCAAGAGGCTCCTGAACAGCTTCTATCCCCAAGCCATAAGACTGCTAAAGAGCTAACAAAATGGCTACATGGATTATCAGAGTTGACCCTTGAATTTTATTTTTGCACTGTCTCTATGCACACTCACAGGTCCCTCTATACAGTCACGCACACAGACACTCCAACACTCACGCCATCATTTGCTCTCACACATAATATGCACATACATTTATACTGACTCTACAGTCTACTGCTGCTTCTCTGTTTATCATATATCCTGATGCCTAGTCACCTTACCCCTATACATATCTACCAAAGGAGGTTGGTGTCACCTTAATTGGGGAGGATGGGCTTGTGGTAATGGCTGGAGCACAATAAGTGGAATGGAATCAAACACATGGTTTTTATGTTTTTGATGCCATTCCATTTGCACCATTCCAGACATTATTATGAGCTGTCCTCCCTTCAGCAGCTTCCACTGATTTGATTTATTTAACCAGGCAAGTCAGTTAATAACAAATTCCTATTTACAATGACAGCCTACCCAGGCCAAACTCTAACCCGGACAACACTGGGCCAATTGTGTGCCGCTTTATGGGACTCCCAATCACGGCAGGTTGTGATACAGCCTGGAATTGAACTAGGATCTGTAGTGACACCTCTAGCACTGAGATGCCGTGCCTTAGACCGCTGCCCCACTCGGTAGCCCAAAGATATACCTCTATTACTCCAGTATCCCTGTACATTGTAAATATGGTACTGAAGCTGACTGACCCTGTATATATTATTCTTACTTACTTTCTCATGTTTTTCTTATTTCTGGTGTGTTTTTGTTCTACCTTATGTTATTTGTTATTACATTGTTATTCATTTTTTATCGGGTTTAGAGCTTTGCAAGAAATGCATTTCCCTGGATTTGTGCATGTGACATTAAAAACTTGAAACGTGTCACTTGCATGTCCATTGATTAAGTAGTTTGACATCCACCAGGCGTCGCACTATCATAAAAAAACATGCTTTCATATCAGTCCTGTAAAATAATTCGCCTTTGAAGTTACCTAGGTTTGAGTGGTTTATAATAGATCATATTTAACATGTGTGCAGCCAGACCTATACGACCCTGCGTCTTTTCTCACACATACGTATTCTACATTGTTAAATTGCCAGTTGTGTGTTATTTTAGGCCTACCCCATATATTCCCTCTTTATTTAGAACCCCTCCCCTCCGCTTCATTAGCTGTATCACCGCCATCTGACTAGTGAAAGTCAAGTAAAGCGTCGTGGGGGAACTCTTTATCGTCTATTCCTTGATTTGAACACTCGCTCAAGCATGGACGCTGCATGCAGAGGAGTGGTGGGGTGTGCGCAGTCGTGAAAAAAAGAAGACATACCTCGCCATAAATCGTGGCAAGCCGTCTCATATTTACACACAATCCCCTAGACATAAACATACCAATTTACACGATAAATGTTTACGAAATTAAATGATTTAAATGTAATCTTTCGGTAATGACAAAAGCCGCAAAAATACATTTGAGGTAGGCTACGCTACATTTTTGCCACTGTGTATGTTATGGTGAAAAAAAAGAGAAGGGGGGTGCAGGAGGGAATACGACAGAGGAAAAGGAGGGGAATATAGAGAGGGCAGATCTAGGACCCGTCTAAATTGTTTACCCCTATCGTAATCTTAGCACATGGAGAAAAAACTGACACCAGATCAGTGCACTCTCTGCGGCCCGTTCCACACCACACCAATCGGGACGTACACTATAGAGAGGAAATCGTGTTCCTCGCCAGTCCGTACACGCCACTAGAATTCACTGAACATACTGCGAGAAAAAGAAGGGTGAGAAAAAAGGCTTAGGAGAAAGAGAAGGTGAAAGCAAAGAAGGGCTTAAAAATATATTTGGCTGGGAGCGGAGGACGCATTGGCTTCGCAAGGAGAAGATTAGTGATTCAAATAATTTCCTAACATTTTCGATATTCGGCGAAGATAGAAGTATCGTTAGCTAGCTAGCGGAATGTGTAGCTAGCTAATTAGCAAGGAATTGGTGTTTTGTATTTACTTGGTTTACGTGTTCTATTGTGACTATTTTTCTAACGCTAGTAATCGTGTGAAATGTGCACGAGCCACACATGGTCATGGTGTTATGTATTGATTAGACAATAACAATCTTGCTAGCGGTACAATACATTTGGCCAAGAAGACCAGCTACAATCAGCTATTTGCACATTCAAGGAATAGCATTACTTATCCCAGAATAGGGAAGAAGTAAAAGGTTTTTTAAAAAAATAGCTAGACTTGTAAGTGTAGACTATCTGCCGTCCAATGTTAATGTCGACTGACGTCGCATCCATAATGTTACCCGTTTCTCGGGGAATGATGGACCGGGAAAAGGACATTGATACAGCAACTGGACCCCACGCGAACACGACCGGGGGTCCAGCAGCAATCGTCCGGGGAATGAAACGAGGGGATCCTGAGCAAACAGTTGCAGCTTTGACCGAATTAGCAGGAGCAGAGTGCAAACGGCCAAGGATAGACGGGACGGTGGGTGTTGGTGACATTGGACAGGTAAGGAGTAGAACATCAACAAATGAAGCCACATTGCTGTTTGTTTCCGGTCAATGTGTTGTTTTCATTGAATGTGTGCAACATTGTAACCCCTGCATTAAACGATTTCATTTCAATAGCACGCTACGTCTATTGTTTCAAGAACATCAGTGGGTCATGATTCTGCTGACAGGCAGGCCCGCCTATCAATAGCATGCCTCGTCGCATCAACTGCAGTAACGAGTGTGCAGTAGAATTACAATCTAGGTACAAAACGTGTCTTGCACGTTGTTCTGTGCTCGTGGCAGCTAGACTAACATCATGATTATGGCGGAGGCAACGGTAATATGATAGCCCACAGCTTCTCGGCAATGACAGTTACGCTACAGCATATATCCGACAATACATAAAGGCCTTTCTTGCATTTACGTGCACTGCAGATATGTACACACGGATATTCCCGCCTTTACCATTATGGTATGTCTTTGTCGTTGGACATCACATCAAAGCCTCCGACACAGGAGGGTACTCGCATTGGGAACAGTAATGTGTGCCAGTCCCCCTGGTCTGTGATTGGAGCTAGGTGCTAAAAAGAGGAGAGAGACAGGGGGTTGGGGGAGGGGTCACTATGGGAGAGACAAAGAACAGACCCCTATTCGTGAATAAGGGAGTAGGAAGGAAAGGGGCTTTAGGATACCTTGCCTCTAGCTATGGGCCTCTCCATGACTTGACTGCTGATACAGCATAGCAACAGTACTCTGCTCTTCGGCTAAACAGTGATATTACACGCACATACAGTATCTGTAAGCATAATTGAAAATAGCTGACATACTGTTTTTGTTTGAGGCAGCAGTCAAACATGGTTCTGGGTCAGCTGTGGATAATTGAATCCTGGGGATTGGGAAAATGTTTCAATTGGTACTGCTTCATACCTATTGCAATGACAAATGGGCAGGCCATGTTCCTCACACCATATAATGGATGAATGGTGATGACAAAAGGTTACGTGTAGATGGTGTGACAATGAGAGGTGAAATAGGATCTCGCTGCCAATCACTTATATTGATCTCCTGTCGTTGTGGGTCAGGCTGGAAATACGCCCACAGGAGAGAGGGAGGAAACAGGAGGATAGAAGGCAGGATTTACAGTATGAGAGAGAACATTTTAACACGAGAGAAGGAGAAAGTTTTAGAAAAATCCTCGATGCAGCTTAGGTTTGACGATAACTAAGGGTAAACATTAAGAAATGACAATGGTGGTGCTTAATGTAATTAGACTGGATTACATCATCCAGTCCTGTAGGTGACATCATGTTCAGTGCTGAGAAGATGAGTTCACTAAATATTTTTGGTGTGTCGATGGGTAGCTATTTGATGTTCATTGCTACCCAGAGGACGGGATGGGTAACAGCCTAAATCATGGCTGACATATTAAATGGGAGAGGAGTGTCCTCTCTTCTCCATCCTCTTCTTTTGTTTCCGTCATCCTCCCCCTAAGGCATATTTCCAGATTGCTAATTAACTCCTGGTCCATAGAATTTGAGTGTGCACTGCCTGTGAGACAAACCTCCCCACCCCTGCTCACTGTCTCTACCGTCCAATCTCTCTCTCTGTTTCCCACTATGCAGTATTGATGTGCCCTAGCCTAGTCTCCAGCCTGATAGTGTACAGTGTGCTCTATATGCCTCCCTCCGGCTCCCCGGGAGCAGATTTATCCTATCGTTGGCAGTAAAGAGGCTTTGTGTCGCGCTAACGAGATCAAAGCTCATTTAGGAGAGGGCATTAACCAGACTGATCGCTTCAAGGAGAGGAGAGTAAAAGGGGGAGAGGGTGGGCGAGTGTTGAAGGGGAAACTACGATATAAACAAACCATTAAGATGATACAGTTTTGCACAGATAAGCTCTAAAGGTGCAATATTCTTTGAAACTATCAGGCTACCAGGGAATGTCGACTAGTAATAGCGGGAACATTGGCTGTCATTAAAACCCCAAAGAAAAAAATAGGAGTTATAATGTGCAGCACACTAGTGGACACTCACTAATGGTTGTCACTGAACTTTGAGCGCAATGCAACGTTATCACCCTTGACCTTTCACCCCTTGAGATAAGCACAAAATTATCTTCAAGATGTTGCTCAACAGTGCTCAAACCCCCCCACTCCTCCCTTTTTTTTTTTACAGTCCGCCACTCATTTAATCAGATGCAGGGCCTGCCACTTACACTCGCGTGTTAACCCTGGACACTGGTTGTTGTCACCTCCCCTTCTACCCCGCTGCCCCCAAACTGTCATATGTACTTTCATCTCCGCCTGCGAATGTCTCCCTGTCGGTAATGTTGATTCATCCTGTCTTCTTTCCCCTTATTTTTGTCCCCTCTGCTCCTCAGCGTATCACCCTCTGTCCACCCCTCCATCCCTTCTTCCCCATCCCCCTCATCCCTCACCCTCTGTCCACCCCTCCATCCCTTCTTCCCCATCCCCCTCCTCCCTCACCATCTGTTGACATCATGCCATTTTGCCCTCCTCCCTCCACTGCTCTCTTTTTCTGCCCATTTGCTCCAACTCTTAACTTCTTGACTTTTCCTCAAATAGAAAGTGGGGGAGAGAAAAACCCAGCAGAGCGACGCCCTTTACTTGAGCATACAGAGAGAAAGTCGCTGTATGAGGTGTGTCTGTACATTTCTGATCCGTAGAGTCTGGAGCCCTGGCCCTCAGAGCAGCCACACCTCATAACTACCCTCTACTGTAAATGAGTGTAATTAATACCAAAGTAGTTGGTACCCTGTTAAGTTACTGTCTGTATCTGCATGGAAGAGGGACTGAGTTTCGTTGAGCGTAATAAAAGCTTGAAAAACTTTAGAGACAAAGCAGCCCTGATATGCAGACCAAAGCGCCATATGCCCCGCAAAAGAAAGTGTGTGTGTGTTTTAACAATGAGTATCAAGTTCAGACCCCCCCCCCCTCCCCTCCCTTTAAGGAAATATAAGTCACATGACATTCTTGGGGTATGAGTCATTGTCTCCATTTCTTGGTCTCTTCTTTTTGCTGTATTTTCCACTTCTTGTCTTTGTCTTTCTTAATCCCCACATTCTTCCACCCCTGTCTTTCTCTCCTAATTTCCATCTCACTCTCTTGTTCTTTCTTTTCCCTCCATCCCCCATTCCGTCTCCCTCCCCCTTTCCTCCAGACAGATTGATTCCAGATGTTACCAAATTCTTCTCCTCTCCCTCCCCCTGTTCTAACCTAAACTCCTCCCTCTTCATCCTGCCTTTCTACTGGAAAAAAATCATTTTTTTACTGCAACCTTGTTATGTATCATGTGGGGTAGTTCTGGTTTCCAAGTGATGCGCTACATATTTTTTTCCGTCCTGCCGTCCTTTCAAATGTTCAGTGTGTCGCATCTTCATCAGTCCTCCACTGTCCAGTCTTTGAAGACTACCCGTGTTTTTTACCTCGTGTGTTGCTGAATACAGCACTGTCCGTTCCGCGGCTCTCCCACTTTAATGCTGCGCACTGAGGAGTTTGTTCCCCCAGGGGACTAGGCACGAGGGGGGAATTGGTTCCAGATGAAACAGGAAGTGGAGAGGGGGAGACAAAGAGAGGGCTGTTTTATGTAGGAGAGGTAGACCGGACACTGCTGGACTGAGTAGCATACATCTCACTCCTCTGGCATGGGTCATGTATGCTATAGTCTGTACTGTCCAGACAGCATCAGTCTGTCACTCACTTCTGCTGCTCACGACTTAAACGCTCTCTGTGCCCCGTCAAATGTTGTCCCTCTCTACTTGTTTGGTTGACCTCATTCCCCTTTCCTTTCTCTTTCCCCTCCCTGTTTTTGCTCTGCCACTCCCTCCCTCTACCACCACCATGTCTCATTGTGGTGTGGCTGTGGAGCCCCATCCAGGGTTAGTGTAGTAAGCACAGCTAGCTTTCTGAGAGGGCATCTCTCCCGTGCTGTCGCCATGGCATCCTGAGTCAGGCCTTTCCCATGATTGGTTGAAAAAATTATAGTAGGGAGGGACCAATTCCTCCAGGAAGCAGGTCAGGGCAGAAGCAGGAGGTTACCTCTGTCTGTTTACAATGAAGAGGCCACGACCACCTTTTTACTACATTACACCAGCACTGGCTGCTCACTGAATGGAAGCTAATGCAGATAGTGTATGAATTTAAAATGAGTTGCCGACTCTCGTCTTTTAGCACCAGCACAATGGAAACATATTCACCCTTTTTAACACGCGTAGGATGTTCCACCCTCCTTTCCCTGAGCATGATTGAAAAGGCCGGAGTCTTGTTACTCTGCCTATTTTCCCTGCACAGTGTACTGCTAGCATGTCAGACGGGATCACTGTAATCCTCTCTCCTTACTGTTGTCAATATCATCGTTTGGTTTAACTTTTCCCCTATTGTTATATCCTGCCCCCTCTCCCCCTTTCTTTTCCCTTCCATTACATTGCAATGAACAATGGCTCTTCTGCCAGGGGGAGAGGGAGGGGTGACAGAAATAATCTAATTAGAAGTAATTACAGATCAATTAACCACAACACTAGATTCTGGGGCATGGATGGGGGAAGGGTGCTCTTTGTTGTTGTTGCGGAGTGCAATTTGTTTTGTCTGCTGAATAAGGACCTGGCCTGGCTGCAGAATGATTCACCAGCTGCTCTACATGGTTGAGGCAGCGCTCAGGGTCTAAACCAAAAGAGTCATCATGTTAACTTGTATAATCCTTTGTGAAATGTGCCACCTTAAGTTCCCTGCTTCTTTCCTGCACCATACATATTTTCATAAATGTATTGGGCTGTAGGGTATACCGTAACAGATAGGGCTGGGAACTGCCAGGGACCTCACCATACTTAGGTGCCAATATGATATGTATTGCGATTCTCTATGTGTTGCGATTCCAAACATATTGCTCACCCTACGTCTGCTGCAGAGGGATGAGAGCGAGCCATGAGAAAACGAGTTTTAATGAAAGTGCTGAAAACAAGATGGAGAACAAGCTAAGAAGGAAAAATACAAACATAATATTGCAATAATATCAAAATGACGGCAAAAATGATATCCTGATATCTTACTGTATACATTGTTCCCCCATCACAAGTAACAGCTAGGCTATTTCTCCTCTGGAGCATATTACGTCATTAGGGGTGAAGATTGGAGCTGAAAAGTGACTTCACTGCAAAATGTTAGACTCATGTTGAATCACATCACATTTTCCAAACCCTTACCTCTCTTTCTTTTTTTTTTTTTTTTTTTTTTAGAACAACGACCCTTTAACCCCAGGTTTCCTTGGATACCCACCTCACAGCCAGGTAAGAGTAACATCTTACTGAAGTCTCCTTTAATTGAGGTATAATTGATGGATGTATCATGGAGTTTCATGAAGCACGTTATAGTACTAGTATAGTACTTCAGAAGGCCCAACACGAACATAGCCTACAGAAACTGACGACATTTTCCACTCTGAATCAATTTGATCTGCTTGGCTGCTGTGCACACTTTTCCACAATCCACATTCCCCTGCTCTCTTTCCCCTTCTCGCTCCAATTTCTTGTGGTCTCCCTCCATATCGAGTGGTGCAGCGGTCTAAGGCACTGCATCTCAGTGCAAGAGGCGTCACTACAGTCCCTGGTTCGAATCCAGGCTG
This sequence comes from Oncorhynchus keta, assembly GCF_023373465.1. Taxonomy (NCBI): domain Eukaryota; kingdom Metazoa; phylum Chordata; class Actinopteri; order Salmoniformes; family Salmonidae; genus Oncorhynchus; species Oncorhynchus keta. Next base: position 27,383,516 of record NC_068452.1, read on the forward strand.
CGTCACATCCGGCCGCGATTGGGAGTCCCATAGGGCGGCGCACAATTGGCCCAGCGTCGTCCGGATTTGGACGGGGTTTTAAATATCACTTCCAGTTCCTTATGTGCGCCAGACAGGGCTGTTTCTGAGAGTCTCTTATCTGCCTGGGAGCAGCAGCACTGTGTCTTCTGTCTGTTGTCATGGCTGAGATGTGAGTGCAGGTCTCTGGCAGAGCCACAGGAGGGGGGTGTTGGTCTGCCTGCCCTCCCTCTCTTCTCAACATGATGGGTCTCCACAGCTTTATCTTCATTGTGTTTTTTCCTCCAACGTGCGTTCCTCTTCCCCTGCCATCTCCTTTCTTGGGAATGCAGCTCGCTCGCTGCTTGTGCTGGAGAGAGGGGGGGAGGAGGGGTGGATGGATGGAAAGCAGAAGAGGCAGGAGAGAGGGAAAGTGAGAGCATCGGAGGACACAGACTGTAGCAAGTGAGCCACCATATTGAAGTTAACCTTTCTGTGGTGAGGTAATATATAGGCTAGATGAGTGGTATTCAAAGTGGGTCACGGGGGAACTGCAGTGGGGTTGCCAAAATATATATTTTTTATCAAAATTAAGAGTGCATATTATTGTATAGGACAATATACAAATATTTTTAGGAAAGATTATTTAAAAAATACAATTTTATTGAGTAAATGTAATTGTTTTTCTTTTAATTTTGATAAGAGATGAAAATGTAATGAATTAAAGATTATTTGTTGATGTAAAAATAATTTGACCAATGTTCGATTTGGAGAGAAATCCCTGGGGAAAAAATGGGGATGCCAGAAATTCCTGCTGAGGCAATTGGGCTAGAAACTTCTGAAGTAATATGCATTTGGTAAGGTTATTAAAATAGTTAGGTTCCCATGAGTTTGTTTGGATCATAACTTACTTGTTTGATTCAAGACTATTATTATTATTATTATTATAAGACTAGTCAAACATACAACAAATGATTTAATGCTAGCTAGTTCTTAGTGATGTAATCGGTTACACATAGGTGTTGAGCCGGTTGTCATGCAAAGGGTTGGAGGAGTTAGTCTAGCCTACACTAGCTGGAGTTCCTAAGAGCTGTTTTGCGCTGGTTGATCTGCCTGTAGGTTTGGCTGTGTCAATGTTTATAATTTAAAAACATATATTTTACCTTTATTTAACTAGGCAAGTCAGTTAAGAACAAATACTTATTTTCAATGACTGCCTAGGAACAGTGGGTTAACTGCCTTGTTCAGGGGCAGAACGGCAGATTTTATTTTACCTTGTCAGCTCGGGGATTCGATCTTGCAACCTGTCAGTTTCAAGTCCAACGCTCTAACCACTAGACTACCTGCCGCCCCTGCATGGTGGCTTAAGCCAAAACCCTACGTATGTGGGTTTGTCTGGAGGTTGGTAGGGTCCTGTAGTACGAGTCTAGTGCCTCTCCTCATCATGTTTAGGCTACAGAAGCCATGATGATTATGACGGTCCTAGTCAGTCAGTATATATTTTTAAAATTTTTAATTTCACCTTTATTTAACCGGTTAGGCTAGTTGAGAACACGTTCTCATTTACAACTGCGACCTGGCCAAGATAAAGCAAAGCAGTGCGACACAAACCACAACACAGAGTTACACATGGAATAAACAAGTGTACAGTCAATAACACAATAGAAAAAAAGAAAGTCTATATACAGTGTGTGCAAATGGCATGAGGAGGTAAGGCAATAAATAGGCCATAGTAGCAAGTAATTACAATTAACACTAGTGATAGATGTGCAGGTGATGATGTGCAAGTAGAAAAACTGCTGTGCAAAAGAGCATCAAAGTAAATAAAAAATATGGGGATGAGGTAGGTAGATTTGATGGGCTATTTACAGCTGCAGCGATCGGTTAAATATATGTAATATATGCCATTTAGCAGACGCTTTTATCCAAAGCGACTTACAGTCATGTGTGCATACATTCTACGTATGGGTGGTCCCGGGAATCGAACCCACTACCCTGGCGTTACAAGCGTCATGCTCTACCAACTGAGCTACAGAAGGACCGGTTAGCTGATGTTTAAAGTTAATGAGGGAAATAGAAGTCTCCAGCTTCAGCGATTTTTGCAGTTCGTTCCAGTCATTGGCAGCAGAGAACTGGAAGCAAAGGTTGCCAAACAAGGTGTTGGCTTTGGGGATGACCAGTGAGCTATACCTGCTGGAGCGTGTGCTACGGGTGGATGTTATCGTGACCAGTGAGCTGCGATAAAGTGGAGCTTTACCTAGCAAAGACTTATAGATGACCTGGAGCCAGTGGGTCTGGCGACTAATATGTAGCGAGTGCCAGCCGACAAGAGCATACAGGTCGCAGTGGTGGGTGGTATATGGGGCTTTGGTGACTAAATAGATGGCACTGTGATGGACTGCATCCAGTTTGCTGAGTAGAGTGTTGGAGGCTATTTTGTAAATGACATCGCCGAAGTGGAGGATCGGTAGGATAGTCAGTTTTATGAGGGTATGATTAGCGGCGTGAGTGACCGAGGCTTTGTTGCGAAATAGGAAGCCGATTCTAGATTTCATTTTGGTTTCATTTAATGAGTCTGGAAGGAGAGTTTACAGTCTAGCCAGACACCTAGGTATTTGTAGTTGTCCACATTCTAAGTCAGAACCGTCCAGAGTAGTGATGCTAGTCGGGCGGGTGCGGGCAGCGAAGGGTTGAAAAGCATGCATTTGGTTTTACTAGCGTTTAAGAGCAGTTGTAGGCAACGGAAGGAGTGTTGTATGGCATTGAAGCTCATTTGGAAGGAGGCTGCGAATTTTTGCAGCTTTTTGTTAAAAATCACGCAAAATTTCAACATCCTGCTACTCATGCCAGGAATATAGTATATGCATATGATTAGTGTGTGTGGATAGAAAACACTCTGAAGTCTCTAAAACTGGTTAAATCATGTCTGTGACTATAACAGAACGTGTGTAGGAGGCAAAATCCCAAGGAAAACTGTTCACAAAAAACACACAAAAAATATCCCTCCGCCAGTCTCTGTATTGTCTATGGCCAGGGAAAATAGATAGCGTCCAGTTTACAATGCCTACAGCTTCCACACGATGTCGCCAGTACTGGCATTTGAGTTTAAGTTTATCCTTGGTTAGATGAGGAATAGGCACTTCCTGTCTTCGGGTACACCAGAGGAAGTTATGAAAGGGAGAATATGGACCATGATTTCAAGACTTGCTGCTATCGAATACAGATCGCCCCGTGATCAATTTGATCGATTATTAACGTTTACTAATACCTAAAGTTGGATTACAAAAGTAGTTTGAAGTGTTTTGTCAAAGTTTATAGGCAACCTTTTTAATTTAAAAAAATGACGTTGCGTTTTTGAAAGCAGTTTTTTCCTGATCAGACGGGCTTCATAAATGGACATTTTGGGTATACATGGATGGATTTAATCGGGAAAAAAAGTCCCAATTGTGATGTTTATGGGACATATAGGAGTGCCAACAAAGAAGCTCGTCAAAGGTAATGAATGTTTTATATTTTATTTCTGTGTTTTGTGTAGCGCCGGCTACGCTAATTATTCTGTTTACGTCCCCTTTGGGTATTTTGGGCGTTGCATGCTATCAGATAATAGCTTCTCATGCTTTCGCCGAAAAGCATTTTAAAAATCTGACATGTTGGCGAGATTCACAACGAGTGTAGCTTTAATTGAGTACCCTGCATGTGTGTTTTAATGAAAGTTTGAGTTGTATCGAGTACTATTAGTTGTCACTCTGAAATTTCCGCTGATTTCCTCTGATGTTGATCCCTGTACAGGGCTGCAGCCCTAAGAGGTTTAAACACAGTGTCCAAAGAAGGGCCAAATGTATACAGAATGGTGTCGTCTTCGTAGAGGTGGATCAGGGAATCGCCCGCAGCAAGAGCGACATCGTTGAAATATACAGAGAAAAGAGTCGGTCTGAGAATTGAACCTTGTGGTACCCTTACAGAGACTGCCAGAGGTCCAGAAAACAGGCCCTCTGATTTGACACACTGAACTCTATTTGAGAAGTAGTTGGTGAACCAGGCGAGGCAGTCATTTGAGAAACCAAGGCTATTGAGTCTGCCGATAAGAATACACTGATTGACAGAGTCGAAAGCCTTTGCCAGGTCGATGAAGAGGGCTGCACAGTACTGTCTTTTATCGATGGCGGTTATGATATCGTTTAATACCTTGAGCGTGACTGAGGTGCACCTGTGACCAGCTCGGAAACCGGATTGCACAGCGGAGAAGGTACGGTGGGATTTGAAATGGTCAGTGATCTGTTTATTAACTTAGCTTTCGAAGACTTTAGTATACAGTGACCACACAGTGCTGTATCTGGCTCTGATTATATAGAAGAGATAACTTCTGACTGTGGGGTCAGTTGTGCAGTATTGTGTTGTGCATTTACTGCAGCAAAATCACATCCATACATGAGGACCACAATGGAAATAAGCCTCCTGGCTTTGTGTTTTATCCTTTAATCTGTATGTATGTATTTTTGTTTCGTAAACAACAGGTGTGGACTCAGTGAAAGTGAAATGCTTACTGAGGGGGCCCTTAATTTGTTTTAACATTTTTATTTGAAACTTTATTTAACTAGGCTAGTCAGTTAAGAACACATTCTTATTTACAATGGGTTGCCTTGTAGTTAGAATGACAGATTTTTACTAGGCTACCTGCCGCCCCAAGATAACATCAACGTTGGCACAGGTGGGATTCGAACCCACACCTCCATAGAGACTGTAGTCTAAATCCAGCGCCTTAGAAAAGTCGGTCACGCTACCCAGTTTAATAACAATACAGAGAAAGACGTTTTAGAAATAAAGAAAGGAAAACACGTAATAATAGATACATAATGAGTAACCATAACTTGGTTCTATACAACGGGTGCCAGTACCTAGTCGATGTGCAGGGGTATGAGGTAATTGAGGTAGATATGTAAATATAACTAGGAATAAGGTGACAGCAAACAGTAGCAGCAGTGTATGTGATGAGTCAAAAAAGTTTGTGCAAAAATGGTCAATGCAGATAGTCCGGGTAGCTATTTGGTTAACTATTTAGCAGCCTTATGGCTTGGGGGTGGAAGCTGTTCAGGGTGCTGTTGGTTCCAGACTTGATGCATCGGTACTGCTTGCTGTGCTGTAGCAGAGAGAACAGTCTATGACTTGGGTGGCTGGAATCTTTGACTTTTTTTTTAGGGCCTTCCTCTGACACTGCCTGGCATAGAGGTCCTGAATGGCAGGGAGCTTGGACTCAGTGATGCACTGGGCCATACGCACTACCCGCTGTAGCGCCTTGCGGTCGGAGGACGAGCTGTTGCCATACCAGGCAGTGATGTAGGCAGTTAAGATGCTCTTAGTGGTGCAGCTGTATAACTTTTTGAGGATTTGAGGACCCATTCCAAATCTTTTCAGCCTCATGAGAGTGAAGAGGCGTTGGTGTGCCCTCTTCACGACTGTGTTGGTGTGTTTGGACCATGATAGATACTTAGTGATGTGGACACCAAGGAACTGAAAGCTTTCGACCCGCTCCACTACAGCCCAGTCGATGTGAATGGGGGCGTGCTCGGCCATCCGTATCCTGTAGTCCACGATCAGCTTCTTTGTCTTGCTGACGTTAAGGGAGATTTTGTTGTCCTGGCATCACACTCATTATAGGCTGTTTCGTCGTCTGTGATCAGGCCTACCACCATCGTGTCGTTGTGAAACTTATATTGATTGTATTGGTGTCGGTCGCAGCCATGCAGTTGTGGGTGAATAGGGAATACAGGAGCGAACTAAGCATGCACCCCTGAGGGGCCCTCGTGTTAAAGGTCAGCATGGTGGATGTGTTGCCTACTCTCACCAACTGGGGGTGGTCCGTCAGGATATCCAGGGTCCTTAGCTTAGTGATGAGCTTGGAGGTTACTACGGTGTTGAACGCTGAGTTATAGTCAATAAACAGCATTCTCACGTAGATTTGTCTTTTTGTCCAAATGGAGAAGGGCAGTGTAGTGCAATAGAGATTGCATCATTTGTGGATCCCATCAGGGTGGTATGTGAATTGGAGTGGGTTCAGGGTGCTTAGGATCATGGTGTTGATGTGAGCCACGACCAGCCTTTCAAACCATTTCATGGCTACAGATGTGAGTGCTACGAGTCATTTAGTAGGGGTTACCTTAGCGTTCTTGGACACAGGGACTATGGAGGTCTGCTTGAAACAAGTTGGTATTACAGACCAGGTCAGGGATAGTTTGAAAATGTCAGTGAAGACACTTGCCAGGCACTTTCCTGGTAATCCGTCTAGCCTCGCAGCCTTGTGAATGTTAACCTGTTTAAAGGGCTTACTCACATCGGCTACTGAGAGCGTGATCACACAGTTGTGCATTTAGCTCACCTGGTAGGCTCACTTCATTGGGCAGCTCGCGGCTGGGTTTCCCTTTGTAATCCGTGATAGTTTGCAAGCCCTGCCACATCAGAGCCAGTGTAGTAGGATTTGATCTTAGTCCTGTATTGACGCTTTTGCCTGTTTGATGGTTTGTCGGAGGGCGTAGTGGGATTTCTTATGTGTCTGGGTTAGTGTCACGCTCCTTGAAAGCGTCAGCTGTAGCCTTTAGCTCAGTGCGGATGTTGCCTATAATCCCATTGTTTCTGGTTGAGATATGTACGTACGGTCACTGTGAGGACGACGTCATCAATACATTTATTAATGAAGCCAGTGACTGATGTGGTATGGTCCTCAATGCCATCGGATGAGTCCAGGAACATATTCCAGTCTGACTTGTAAAACAGTCCTGTAGCTTAGCATCCGCTTCATTTCCTATTTTTCACTTCCTATTTGAGTTTTTGCTTGTAAGCAGGAATCAGGGGAATAGAGTTATGGTCAGATTTGCCAAATGGAGGTTTGTTATGCGTCTCTGTGTGTGGAGTAAAGGTGATATAGAGTTTTTGTTCGCCTCTAGTTGCACAGGTTAAATGCTGGCACAAATTGCGGAAGACTGATTTCAGTGTTCCTGCATTAAAATCACCGGCCGCTAGGAGTGCTGCCTCTGGATGATTATTTGCTTATGGCCTTATACAGTTTGTTGAGTGCAGTCTTAGTGCCAGAATCGGTTTGTGGTAGTAAATTAACAGTTAAGAAAAAATAGATGAAATCTGTCTTGGTAAATAGTGTGGTCTACAGGTTATCATGAGGTATTATAACTCTCCGGCTGGACCAGCCTACTACTTTTAATAGTCTAATAAGTTCAATCTACCTAATTAGTAGAGCTATGTATTGTTCGTTGGTATGTAGGGATACATTTATTGGCCTTCAAATTAATATTGCCATTGATTAGGACTATTGCATCAGCCCAGAATGCCCATATCAGTGCATCCCTATATGCATGGCCTTATGATCTGTGTTTGTGGGGGAGGGGCATTGTTTGAATGTATGTGTGTGATGGAAATAGCCCTTTGTTTGAAAGCGTGTGTGTGTTTGTATTCCTGCCAGGGTGCACAATAAATATGGCTGTGCATCTGTGTGTTTATCAGTGTGTTCAGTCTGTGTAGTTAATCCTTAGATCATCCCCCATTCATCCTCTCATCCTCCTCACTTACACCCTAATCCCGTCATCCCTCACTCTTTCCCCCATCCCTTTATCCTTTTATCTCTATCCCGTTATCTCTCACTCACATCCACTGCCTCTCTCAGCCTCTCGCTTACCCCTTTCCCATCACCTCTTTTGGTCCCTCTCTCCCTCCCTCCTGCCCTCCCTCTCTCCATCTATCTCTCCCCTCTGTAGTAGCCAACCTCAGCAGATGTCTGCATACTGGCATAGACATTTTGCAGGCAGGGCAGAAAATGGGAGAAAAAAACAAGAAGTGCAGGGGAACTGCACTCCTCTCTCCCATCGAACCCCAACAGTACTGTAGATTAGGAAATGAAAAAGCGCAATGCAGATTAATAACTATACATGTTGTGAAGGTGTAGAATTGGGCTGTAGCAGTTTGAAGCTGTTTCCTCTCTGGGTAATGAACATGGGGAGGTGAGGGGGAGCTGCCTGCCTGCCAGCCTAACATGGGGTTGACAAGCTGCCATCCAATAAATAAATGATTAAAAAAAACTGCAATGCAGTGGGTAGCGTTACAGTGTGAAACGGAGCGTCTTCTTCTCAGGGCTGCCAAACAGCAGCTCCTTCCTTCCTAACCTGTCAGTACCTAGCCTGAGAGGGGAGGGGATGGAGAGACTGATGGATAGGAGGGACCCAGCCAGGCTCACAGAGAGGGAAAGTTTGAAGGGGGATGGAACATGCAGAAGCCATGACCGAGCAGAGCAGGAGCGGTAGTGTGAGTGAGAAGTGACACACGTCGGAGGAAGAAGAGACTTGCGCTGTCAGAGGAGAGAACTGACAAGGGGCAAACAGAGAAGAGGGGGAGAGTGACAAGGACACAAGGCTTGCGTGGTGCTAAGGCAAAGGGGAACACTGGCGGAGAGCGAGGGAGAATTTGAATCTGAGAGACGTGGACAGAAGGTGCTTCCCGGCGGATGGTAACAGACCACATTCAGAGCGGAATAGAGAGAGAGAGACTCTTCCTTCCTGTCCAGACAATGATGGGGCTGTACTATCCTGCGGTGTTGCCGGTGAGTTCATGTCATGGCTAGTTTTCTGTACGCTCCTATCCAGTATAGCAGGTTCAGACCTGGAACAACTAAAGAACAAAATACTTTGCTCTTTTCTACATGTTTTGGAAAAATATGCAGTTGATTCGACTGATGTTTACCTAGCTAGTTTTGATACGTTGCATAAGATAAGGCCTCAGATTACTACGTGGAGTTATACTGTTGTTTCTCTTTTACCACAAACACATAGCCTACACATGGAGGAACGCTCCGTGTTTTGTGACTAGTATTGTGTAACGACTTATGTAACGTAACTTGTTTTTTATCATTTAAATATGTAGATGTGTTACTGGCAGCAAGAGGGGTTAACTGTGTACATGTTCTAATGAGCCTGCTGCCCCAACATGTTCTGTGGTCCTGGCTGTGCTTCAGGGCCCTCAAGGAGGTCCAGGCTTCTGCAAATGTCTCTGTAAATTAGCAGTGTTGAGCTGTGTTGAGCTGTGTGTATGTCGCACGTTGCGGCCATGCTGACTGTACAGAACATCATGTTAGTCCAGGGTGAGCGGTGGGGGGCTGTTGGAATGAGAAGGGGGTGCTACAGCAATTCTTTGTTGTCTACCCAGCTGTCTTTGCTGTGTGACCCCCCCCCCTGAGTGAAAGAGACAGGTGCCAAGAAACAGTTGTGACTCCCTCCCCTCAATCCTTCTCTGTTGGTACGACCCAGCCTCCCCTTTCCTCCCGCCACAATACTGGATGGGATGCTGTGAGGTTCTGTGCTCTGGGTGCTGATTGGACAGTTAGCAGCAGGAATCTCCCCAAAGTGCTTTTAACTCCAGCACATGCATTTCTAGGACTGTGTGACTTGGAGCTCGACCCTCCCCTCTCTGCCGTTTCTCTGCCGTTTCTCTTCCCTCCTCGGGCATCAGCAGCTGTTACCTAAACATGTTTTTCTCCTCAAACGGCATGGGCAGCCAAATGGGGGGGGTTCAAGTGTGAATGGATTTTAAAGGTGTCACCAATCATCCACTGTCCCATGCGATCAGAGAGAAGTGAGGTTAAGAAAATGCCTTCTTTTAGTTGATATTTCTTCATTATAAACCAGATTTAAAGTGTATGCGTGTGAGTGCGTTTGGGTTATAAATGCTGTTTGCTCCCCCATCAATTTAACTTCCTAAGCAACCAAGGAAAGTGCAAACACCGCAACCAACCGTATGAATGCCGGATTCTGAAAAATGGCATGATTGTGGTGTATTTTACTGCCTCACCTCCATTACTGCAGCCACCCTGCTTGGTTTAGAGAGGGAAGGCAGGGATTGTGGTGTATTTTACTGCCTCACCCCCATTACTGCAGCACCCTGCTTGGTTTAGAGAGGGAAGGCAGGGATTGTGGTGTATTTTACTGCCTCACCCCCATTACTGCAGCACCCTGCTTGGTTTAGAGAGGGAAGGCAGGGATTGAAAGTATTTTGTGGAGCCCCACCCAAGTGTTCGCCCCTAGGGGTATGAGACTTACCTGCTGCTTCACATTTGCACCAACCAAACTGCTGCAGAACTGGCAGACAATATTACAGCACTAATGCACTCTGAGACATCTGTCTCCACTACAGGCTTACTGCTGCTCCTCACTCTGCCCATCTAAACCTGCAGTACTGACAATCCAGCTGGCTCAAGGGACGTGCAGAAAAGCATTGAGCTTTGAATAGACCGCACAGCAAGTATGTTAATTTGCACACATGCACTATTGTGACTGACAGAAACCATGGCCAGTTCTGCTGCAGTGCAGTGTTGAGTCTCAGAGCCTCCTTAAGCCCCTTCCCCCACTATCGGCTGACGGAGCTGGTTCAGTTCAATGGACACATGGCGCAGCAACGTTTATTCTCTTGTCTTCTTCTCTGGGCTGAAAGAGAAGAAATCCTCACTAGTGTTGGTGGCTGACTCAACTGGATACTGGCATGGATGTTAATCTTCCCAAATATAATGATTCGTCCCCCTACAGCAGGCTAGGTCTTAGGGTGCTGGGTTGTTTCCCTCTGCAATTATCTGCATAGAGCAGCGTTTCATAGAGAGACCAAAGGATTAGGAGGGTCATGTCAGTGAACTTGGCAAAGGTTAAGTGTCAGGGAGGAGGTTTGCTCCTCCACCATACCAGACATCTTTCAGAGTTTTGGGGCCGTGTATGGCCACCATGGTGTTGGTGCCGTGGTGGACGTGGCTCACGTTGGGCCGTCTGTAGGAGTATATAATAGGGAGGCTGCTGAGGGAAGTCTTTTTAAAGATTTCCTGTGAGACGGGTCCAGCCAGGCTTTCAGAATCAGTGTGGTACGGCTGAAGCTCCAACTGCCCTTGCATGGTTCCATGGCTGAACCTCCAACTGCCCTTGCATGGTTCCATGGCTGAACCTCCAACTGCCCTTGCATGGTTCCATGGCTGAAGCTCCAACTGCCCTTGCATGGTTCCATGGCTGAAGCTCCAACTGCCCTTGCATGGTTCCATGGCTGAACCTCCAACTGCCCTTGCATGGTTCCATGGCTGAACCTCCAACTGCCCTTGCATGGTTCCATGGCTGAACCTCCAACTGCCCTTGCATGGTTCCATGGCTGAACCTCCAACTGCCCTTGCATGGTTCCATGGCTGAACCTCCAACTGCCCTTGCATGGTTCCATGGCTGAACCTCCAACTGCCCTTGCATGGTTCCATGGCTGAAGCTCCAACTGCCCTTGCATGGTTCCATGGCTGAAGCTCCAACTGCCCTTGCATGGTTCCATGGCTGAACCTCCAACTGCCCTTGCATGGTTCCATGGCTGAACCTCCAACTGCCCTTGCATGGTTCCATGGCTGAAGCTCCAACTGCCCTTGCATGGTTCCATGGCTGAACCTCCAACTGCCCTTGCATGGTTCAATCCTTCATGGCCAACAACAACCTCTGATCTATTTAGTGTGTTTATGTCATATTGACTGAGTCAGTGAATACAATAGCCTGCACTACCACCGGACCTTTAGAAACTGACCAACTCTTTTGTTAAGAGTCCGATACTCTGTTACCCTTAAATGAATTGCCATGTGTTATTTAGCTTGTGGTGCCTGTAAGGTTTAAGCCAATTAGCTGTTAATGTACCATGTTGGAATAGGCTGTATATTATGTGTTGTGATTTTCATTGGTTGACTCCCTGAAGGAGTGACAGCGTTTCAGTACTGCGGCGCCCTTACATGGAGATGGGAGGGGGCTATGCTCTATGCTTGACTGGCTCTTGGGATCTGTGGGTCACGTTTCATAGCGGCGGTGGCTTTGACTGACTTGGGGGAGGCGGGGCGGAGGTAGAAACCCTCGTCTGGATTTCATCAAGCGAGGAGGGAGAAAGAAGGAGAGGGAAAGCATATCTATTTCTTCAGCTGCAGAAAAAGGAAGAGGAGCGTACTACTGCATTGGAGAGAGAGGGGGGAAGAGGCGGCATATTTAATGCAAAGCAATGCGTCACAGTAGATTAGATTAATAGTGGTCATTCAGTTATTCATTCATGATACACGGATTGGGATTAGTGTAACTAGCAGGTTAAAGAGATTACTGCAGTCTACTAACACTCTTCACTGACTGTCTACTGTACTGTGCAACTGAATTCTAATTATTTCGTTACGCTGCAGTCACTGCACACATTTTAACACATGCACTCTCGCAACGTTCGCTGAATATTTTGACCCACATTGCAAGCCCTCTCTCCCCCCGGTCCTCCTGGTGTATGGAAAAACCTATGGTGTCTCAGGTAACACTTCTGTACTACCGCTGTCGAGTGTGTAGAGAAAGAGGGATGCAGAGTTTAGCCTATCGTAATTCAGATGGTGCATTTAATATTGTGTTATACGTTCATGCAGAACAGTAAATCTGAAGTTATTTTGAAAGGGTACCTTGTGGTCAAATGAGATTTGTTATGCTTAGACTATTTTATATTCATTCCTGCATTGCCTTTGAACATCACCTAGTGGCTTACTAGTGAGTTATGATATATATGATATCGTATACAATTATACATATTTGTGAAATATTATACAATTTGACTGTACCCCCCGTCTTTTGAAATATGTAAACAATTTGATCATTCAGTTTCCGTTTTTAATACGTTTTCCCAAATGATTTCATTCTTTTCTTTTTGCAATACAGCATGACTCCTTTTATAATAGCCTCTCTCTCCCTCCTCTCTCTCCCTCCTCTCTTTCTCTCTCCCTCTTCTCTCTCTCCCTCTTCTCTCTCTCCCTCTTCTCTCTCTCCCTCTTCTCTCTCTCCCCCTCTCTCTCTCTCCCTCCTCTCCTGCTCTGTGTGTGAGATACTGCCATTTAGGGCAGTGTTACTGTTACCTCTCAGTGAGTGTGGCAGGAATGTCCAGTTGGCCAATGGGTTGAGTGCTACCAGCCCTCAGCCAGTACCCTCTCTCTACTATTTAGCTTTGTCCATCCTTCAGTGGATACCAGTGAGTAGCCTAAATATCCATTCCAGTACTCACATGATGGAGATACTGTACTGTTAGAAACACCCACTTCGCTTCCACCCCACCCCCATCCTCTGAGCCTCCAACACAGATTTGGATTTGGTCACTGTGACTCAGATGATGAGAAGCACCCTTTACTTCCTGGTTCCAGACTTCTACATGTTTATGGATGACATGTCTTTACAGGAGGGAGTCCATTTAACCTATTTGGAATCCTCCTTCATTTAATCATCCTCCTTCATTTAATCGTCCTCCCTGTTTTATGCAGGACTTATGTGCTATTGGTATTATTAAGTTAATGACATTGCAATGAATGCAGTTTGCAGTCAGCCTCATAAGAGATTCATCTGGACCAGAATACATAAGGAGAGGCTGGTGGAATATAGCAGCAGAACACTTTTTCCACCCTGTTCTGAATTAAACCTACTTTTGTTGCACTCGTTATCTTGGAGGCACAGAACCGAGAGCTCAGTCCTCCTTATCAAGTAGAGGGGATTTAACAGTAGCCGGGACGGTTCTTTCCACTGTCGTTTCAAGATGAGAAGTCTGCAGTCTCTGGGATTAGTGAATCCTCATTTGCTTTACTGCCCCGCAACTTAGTTTCCCTGGTAATTAAAAAGGCTGTCTGGAGCCTGGGTGTCGCCTCGCCCAGGCCTGGCTGGCCGGCTGACTGACTGGCCCGTTTTAATGGTATTGGATGCTGTCATCACGCCTGGAAGGCCACGAAGCAGTTTCATGGCCTGAAACAAAATGGCGCCCCCACCCCAATCCTCCCTCCCCCTGCAGGCTTTGCTCTTTCTGAACACAGTTGGGGTGTTTTTGAAGTTATTACAGGATGTCCTTGAGTGTGTGACTGAGGAGTGCTATATCACAGCGTCACCATACCACAACACATAACTGACACCTTTTTTAAATCGTGACCGGCCGGCGCTACAGTCCATTACCGGGCTTATCATGAAGACAGTATAGTAACAGTGCTGTGGCAATGGCCTGGAGCCGTCTCCCAACTCAACTGGTTCTGATATCAGTTCATATCAAGTGTAACTAAAAAGGATAACGGTATCTGTTCACGGGGTATAACAGGTACTCATTGTTGTAAATATTCTCTGGATATCTGTGTACATGGATAGTGAGCAGGCTTGTGTAGCAATGTGTGTATCAGATTTTGTGACTGTCAATAATAGATGTGGTTGCAGTGAATATTTCATGGTAGGCTGACTGAAACGCTCTGCTGTCAGAGATATGGAGGGAGAGAGAGAGAGAGTAGGAGGGAGGGTGAAATTGAAGTTGTGTTTTTAACCCTCGTTCTAGTCTCTCTCCCTGCCCTCCATCTGCACGGTACAGTACAGTAATGCCTACTAGTATTAACCCCGTCTTCTCCTCTGTCAGGGTTCTCAAGATTCAACGGGGGGCCAGGAGGGGCTGGTGCCCCCGCCCTTCTCAGTGTTCCCTCCACCACCCCCTCCGCAGAATGGCCTGGGGACAGAGTTTGTCGGTGCTTTGTTTGGTGCTGGTGGACAGGGGCCTTCGGATTCAGGGGCTGGAACAAATGGCTCAGCCACCACTTCCAACATCTTACCCACCCCGGTGAGTGTTGTGGTTGGTTTTGTTGCTCACTCTGCATTTGTCGCAAAAATGCTCATAACTACTACGTTTATTCCATTTATCAGCCTCTCCCTTTCCCTCCACTCTCTCTGTTCCCCAGCAGACAGAAGTGTCCCCGGGTCAGGTAGATGGAGTGGGGCAGTGCGTGGCAGTAGAATTAGCAGGAGTATCCGGGGCTGACTCCGCAGAGGCCAAAGGAACCCCAAAACGACTTCACGTCTCCAACATCCCCTTCCGCTTCCGAGACCCTGACCTCAGGCAGATGTTTGGGGTAAGAATCTGGGAACTTCCTTGCTGCACTTTGAGATGAGGAGTAAATCAGTTTAACCCTCCTGTTGTTTAATTGATGGTTGGTGTCAGACTGGGTGTTGAGAAGAACAAAGGGCCAGACAGTCACAAAGGGAGGAACACTCATGTCCTTTGATGTACTCTATCATAGGACCATGAGAGCCACAGAGGGGTAGTCAGTAGTTAGTCAACGAGTGAGGAAAGGAAGGCATGTAGTAACAAAGGGATAGAAAAATAGACAATAGAAGGTAGGTGCAATTTGATAGAATTTATTTTGGTACAATACTGCCTCCTAGTGAGCTGCAGGTGTAGTTCACCCCTGATTGTAATTTAATTACACTGAGTACATAATGCAAGTAAATGTTTTTGTTTGTGTCCTAATTTCTTGTGTTTTGTTTATTTTCAGCAATTTGGGAAGATTATTGATGTTGAGATAATTTTCAATGAGAGGGGCTCAAAGGTGAGTG
Source organism: Oncorhynchus keta (assembly GCF_023373465.1). Taxonomy (NCBI): domain Eukaryota; kingdom Metazoa; phylum Chordata; class Actinopteri; order Salmoniformes; family Salmonidae; genus Oncorhynchus; species Oncorhynchus keta. The sequence continues at coordinate 27,398,929 of NC_068452.1, forward strand.
AGATGGTAAACATGTCCTCAGTCCCACCGCTGTGGACACTATGATGAAAAAGTTCACTGTGTCTCAATGCTACATTTTCCACACACACTGTGTCCTACTGACCTGCACTGATAGTATAAACAACAGGGTAGTATTGTGGTTAAAAACCACTCCAGGCCACTATTGAACGTCTGAAACTAGATTGAAAGTAAGTCAAAATTATAATGGACCTATATATTTTCTAATAACTGCAAATTGATTTTGAAAAGCAAACCGGTCCCAAGAACTCTGTGCGGACCTCTGTTGAATTTCAACATTCCGTTTGCCCAACCCTTCACGAATCAGTAACCACCGTATATCAGTTCTAGAACAAACAACAGTATTAACCAGTGATTATAACTGTGTACCTGTTCAGTAAATGTGTAATGAAATTAGTAAAACTAGCTAAATCAAAGTGTTTTGATTTTCTAGAGAACAACTGGTATGTTTCTTCCAGCCCTCTCCTTACGCTGTCTTTGTGGTGCTCTTCGTTCCCCTCTGTCTGTCTACCCCAGGGCTTTGGCTTTGTCACGTTTGAGACCAGCGCCGACGCAGAGAAAGCCCGGGAAAGGCTTCACGGCACGCTAGTGGAAGGTCGCAAGATAGAGGTAATTTAACCCATCCTCTCCTTCTACCATCGTTCCTCTGCCTGTACACTGATTCCGCTAGCTGCCATCCTTTTCCACTGACATGCTCTGATGTGGTCTCTGCTGGTACCCCCCAGATGGTTTGCTGCCTTTTTTTGGGGTGTTTCTTGTTTCCTGGTTCATTTGGGGCGGGGAGGAGAGTTGACACCTTAAGGCATGCTGGGAAGTTTTCGCTTTCTAAATCGTTTAGGTCTCGGTTCTGTCTTGCACCATTTCTTATTTCTTATTATAGCTTCCACTGCTTTGATTTCAAAATACAATCTAAATCATCTTTCTCTGTTGCTGGAACCGCGGGACTTTAGGAGAGCGTGATGAGACGATGATGCATGGCCGATTGTAGCCAGGTTGATCATATCTTAGTTCCTAGTCTAGAATGTTCTTTTTTTCCTCCCCGTGCTGCAAAGTGCTAGTGACAAGCTTATGGCTCCTGGCCTCCAGCATGCAGCACAGTGCTCTCCTCTCAATCTGTAAAATAACTACGCCATATATTTCATATTTAGCTCCCTCCTTTCACTATCATTTTTCAAAATGAAGCTTTGGCTCGTATGTGACTGTTTCAGGGTTGGGGAGAAGCTGAGAAGATGCATGTTTTTCTTTGAAATATTGTCAGTTTGCGTGCCAGTGATATCCTGCCCATCTCTGGAGAAGATCTATTTTAAGCCAGGTTCTTAGCCAATCACGATTCTGCATGGGCTCCTGCCTCCTTGCTGTGGGTAACTGTGGTAGTTGTGTCCTGCATGATGGTGATGGCTGGACCCGCTTGGGTTTCATCTGTCAGCTCTCAAACATCTGGTTCTGAATGACACCTGCATCCAATGGTCTATAAACCCTACATTTCACCTTCAGTCAATCAGCAAGTTGAATGGATACTGATGGAGCCCAATGAAAACCCACATCAGTTAAACTTCTATAAATCAACAACCTATTTGTTTGGCCCTGGTGGTTCTGTAACCTCTGTGTCTGTTTTGGAGTATCTTCTTATTTCATGCATGAACTTTATCACTTTAATTGTAAGGAAGTTTGTCTCTCTCTCTCTCTCCCCTTCACCTTTTATCATTGCTGCATGTGTGACAGTAGTTGCACTCTCTGAAGCTGTGGCCAGGCCTTTGTAATCTGCATGGGGTCAACAGGAGTGTCTGTCATCAGGTTTGTCTGTGTTTGACTAGTGCATGGGATAGAACAGCCGTACAGACTGAGGGCAAATAAAGGTTGTTCTGTATTTATACACTCATTCAACAGAGGAAAAGCCCAGCATTCCTTTGAGGCACTGCTATGTGACGTTTCTTCTCTCTCCTAGAAGTTGTTTGCAACCCTAGCTTTGTCCTTGGTAATATCATTTAAGTTATATATTATTCCTTTCTTTTTTTACTGGCTGTTATTCTAACATGTGAAGACGCTAATTTTAAAACTGGCTAAGCTTAGAGGCAATGTTCTGACATGAGGAATGTTTAGATGTTTTAATGGTCCCGTACTAGGCTAGGCTTAGATTACACATTGTTTTGCTTAAAATACTACCGTAGTATGTCTTTCAGTTTCCTAACACATGGTTTTGCTTAGGAAACTCTGAAAGATATACCATGGTAGTATTTTACCAGATTGTTTTTGAAATCAGGGGTGTGAATATTCAGTTTGCTGTCCTTTTGCATGGGATTTCTTGGAAGTATGTGTGCATGATAATACTATGGTGTTGTAACATGGCTGTCACTGCAGCGCTGGTGCAGACAGTCTGGGATTTCTTGCATGTCTTTTATATCGGCTATTTTGTTAAGACTAGATGATTTTTGGTGATAGTGATGTGGACGTCTGGTTGTTTAGCATGACATCTTCTCAAAGTTAAAAATGCCTTACTACTTTTATGAAGGTCTGTTTATCCATAAAACAACAAAAGGCAATCGTTGTTGATTGGATTCAATAATTTATTTCATGTTGTTGACTAAAGTCTGTCAGTGCATGGGAATTTGTAGCGATTGTTCTCCTAGCTAGTCCATTTGGAACCCTAAGTGTGCATGGCTGTTGGTTCTACACAGAGTGTAGTATTGATCTCTGCGGTGGCCTATTCTATTACATCGAAGTGTACTTCTTTTTGTCTGGAATAAAACTCTGCGCTTTGAAGAAGTCAGTTTCCCGTGCGCGTCCAATGTACCCATGTAAGTGGTCCGATTCACTTGTCTTCCTGCTGTTTGTGTCTCCACTCCACACTACTGCATCTCCTCCATCAGTCTGTGTGTGTCCTCCTCATATCAAAGGGTATTCCACAAAAAGCACTCTAACTAAAGACATTGACATCACACCCCATAGACCAGGACTCTGCAACCCTGTTCCCGGAGAGCTACCCTCCTGTAGGTTTTCACTCCAACCCTGTTCCTGGAGAGCTACCCTCCTGTAGGTTTTCACTCCAACCCTGTTCCTGGAGAGCTACCCTCCTGTAGGTTTTCGCTCCAACCCCATTTGCAACGTACCCGATTCGGCTTTTCAACCATTATTAGAATCGAGTGTGCTAGATAACCTACAGGACGGTAGCTCTCCAGGAACAGGGTTGGAGTGAAAACCTACAGGACGGTAGCTCTCCAGGAACAGGGTTGGAGTGAAAACCTACAGGACGGTAGCTCTCCAGGAACAGGGTTGGAGTGAAAGCCTACAGGACGGTAGCTCTCCAGGAACAGGGTTGGAGTGAAAACCTACAGGACGGTAGCTCTCCAGGAACAGGGTTGGAGTGAAAACCTACAGGACGGTAGCTCTCCGGGAACAGGGTTGGAGTGAAAACCTACAGGACGGTAGCTCTCCAGGAACAGGGTTGGAGTGAAAATCTACAGGACGGTAGCTCTCCAGGAACAGGGTTGGAGTGAAAGCCTACAGGACGGTAGCTCTCCGGGAACAGGGTTGGAGTGAAAACCTACAGGACGGTAGCTCTCCGGGAACAGGGTTGGAGTGATAACCTACAGGACGGTAGCTCTCCAGGAACAGGGTTGGAGTGAAAACCTACAGGACGGTAGCTCTCCAGGAACAGGGTTGGAGTGAAAACCTACAGGACGGTAGCTCTCCGGGAACAGGAAAACAGGACGGTAGCTCTCCAGGAACAGGGTTGGAGTGAAAATCTACAGGACGGTAGCTCTCCAGGAACAGGGTTGGAGTGAAAGCCTACAGGACGGTAGCTCTCCGGGAACAGGGTTGGAGTGAAAACCTACAGGACGGTAGCTCTCCAGGAACAGGGTTGGAGTGATAACCTACAGGACGGTAGCTCTCCAGGAACAGGGTTGGAGTGAAAACCTACAGGACGGTAGCTCTCCAGGAACAGGGTTGGAGTGAAAACCTACAGGACGGTAGCTCTCCAGGAACAGGGTTGGAGTGAAAGCCTACAGGACGGTAGCTCTCCAGGAACAGGGTTGGAGTGAAAACCTAGCTCTCCAGGAACAGGGTTGGAGTGAAAACCTACAGGACGGTAGCTCTCCAGGAACAGGGTTGGAGTGAAAACCTACAGGACGGTAGCTCTCCAGGAACAGGGTTGGAGTGATAACCTACAGGACGGTAGCTCTCCGGGAACAGGGTTGGAGTGATAACCTACAGGACGGTAGCTCTCCAGGAACAGGGTTGGAGTGATAACCTACAGGACGGTAGCTCTCCAGGAACAGGGTTGGAGAGCCCTGCCATAGACGCTTAATCAATTTCCAGGCAGTAACAATTATATCCATCAAAGCAACTCATCACACTGATGTATTGAAAGTGACATTTAAGACATTTGACTGTGGGATACCCCGACATTTGACGGATACAGCCCTGTAAGTCTTGTCACCGTGCTGTCACACCACAGTTCCCACCCTGAAGTACTGTAGTAGTAACAGCGTATTGAACGTGTAGGTGTGTCTCTCTCTCCGCATGCCGCTCTTGTTGGTGTGATGGGAAGTGATTGCTCCGTGGCGCAGAGTTTTAGGCAGATATTAAATGCAGTAGAATATGAAGGTGCAGTCACCCCAGTAGTGGCGGTAATGAGAACAAGCGACGTCTCGTCTCCTGGTGCTCGTCTCCTGGTGCTCTTGAGTCTGCATGCATCTCATCAGACACAGGGTCGCAGAGAGGAGAGCTCCTCACTCAGAGACCAACCATGTCACCACTGCATGAGCCTGAGTCTCTGACTAAAGAGAGAGCTGGGTGTGATAAGGACTAACTTACTGGGACTGTTCATCTGATCCTGCATGGCTGATCCGTTCTCATTCAGTGGTAGATGTACGCTACACTACTGCAGGTGGCAAACCACTCACAGCCTCCATTTGAAACAGTTCTGTCTGTCTTTTAAAGAAAAGGGCCATGTTCTCCAAGAAAACCAATCAGACTTGCTGTTTAATCCTGACATTCCACCTCGATGTCAACCTCATTGAAAAGGCATTGATTTGGATCCTTTTTCAACACCAGCTCTTTCACTTGAGCTTTAGATGTGAATTGGCTCAAATCAAAAGAAGGCTGTGATCACTCTGCTCCCCAGAACTGTATTACTGCTCTAAATGGGCTGTTTGTGATAAACTGGGCTTAGCTTTGGATTTAGTCATGGTTGTTGCTTGTTTCAGATACTTTGCATGATTGACAGCGAAAAAGAGGTGAACTTGTGAATGGATTGGTATGGTTGTGTGTGTTTATGTGAGAGGAGGGCAAAAGAAAAGGGGACAGGGAGTATGAACTGTTCCCTTTCCACTCCTCCCTCTTTCTCCAAAACCACAGGCTGCTCCATCTCTCTTTCTCCTTCTCTCTCTCTCTCCTTCTCCCTCTCTCTCTCTCTCCTTCTCTTTCTCTCTCTCTGTCCTTCATTCTCTCCAAGCCAGTCATGTTTGTCTTCCTTTGTTTCTCCACTGTTATGTCTGTCCCTGTGTGACACTCCCCAGTCCTCTGTCCCTGTGTGACACTCCCCAGTCCTCTGTCCCTGTGTGACACTCCCCAGTCCTCTGTCCCTGTGTGACACTCCCCAGTCCTCACCCTCTTGTCTTGTATATGTGCACCTGTGTGTGTAATATCTCTCATTGTATGTCCTTTCACATGTTATATTTTCGTCTTTAGTCCCTTACCCCATCCTTCTCTCTTTTTATCTATCTTTTTTTAATTCTAATGTTATTTTGTTGTGACTCATGGCGGAACTAAATGTTCCAAAGTAATTTCTTTATACAATTACCCCCCTCTGCAGATCAAAATATGAATCCTGCCCACGTCGCCTTTTACTAAGAATCATTTTATGCTACATTTCACTTAAGTATTTTTACTGCCACTCTTGACTGTGGGAGACATATTTTTAGACGCAATTAAGCCAATCTCTTAATATAAAAGTGGTCGACCTGGTTTTTGTGTCCCTTAATCTTATGACCACTATAATTTGCATACGTTGAAAGAAGCACCCCTCCAGTCCGTGTGTCTCTCTAGAAATGGAAAGATGCTCATGCATTGAGCAGAAACTCATTTTGGATGATTTTTCTCTCAAAAACTGTATCACTGCTATTATCCCCATTTTATTTCACATTGGGGGGGGATTTTAATTTTAATTTATTGGGTTGTTTGTTGGTTTATTTATTTGTTATTATATTTTTTCTGTTTCCCTGATGACTTCTGTGTGTTGTCAGTCTCCACGGTAACCACTCGCGTGTCCTCACGCTGTTTCTTCGGCAACGGTAAGTTGTGTATAAATGACATATTCGCTGATCTGACCCCCACCCCTCCCTTGAAAAAGGCAGTAGATGAAAAATCACACATTGTTTTGAATATTTCTGAAGGAACCGTTAATTTGGTAGTTCCAATCTTTCAATTAGCTCAGTAGCAGTAGATGCTGGGAGCAAGACGTACAGTAGTTGCATGCTTTAGTTATGTCCACAGCATCTTTGTATTGTATATTACAAATACATTTGAAGTATAGTAGCCTAGCATTGTTCTGATCTCCCAGCTATCCAGAGTATAAATCCCTGTTATGATGGGGCCTGCATTGATAGGGAAGGTAGCAGTGACGAGGCACACACACAGACACACAGCCCATTGACAGCCTGGTCTAACTAGTAATAATAATGGATCCACCCCCCTCCCCTCCTCTCATTAACACCTCCCCGGAATGTCCAAGTTTAATCATCCTCCTCTTTGCAATGACATGGCTTACCAGAACCCATTTGATTAATACTTCATTGTATGTATATTTTTCCTAATGAATTGTTATCCCCAGTAATGAAGATAACCCATGGCTCTCTGGGAAGCTCCTGTTCAATTGTGTTATCATCCTTTCAGCTGCTTCAGTCAGTGTTAAGGGGAAAATAAATCTGTCATTATAACTTTTCTTTGTCTCTAGTGTTGGGCGGGTTTCAGATTCATGGAAGGGCCTGTGTAAAGGTGCAATATGCAGAAATCGCTTTGCCATTTCCTGGTTGCTAAAAGTCTAATAGTTATAGACAAATTTTCTGTTTATTTGACAGACCTGTAGTGTAGAGAGTCATTGTACCATTTATATATAGATAGATAGATAGATAGATAGATAGATAGATAGATGTAATAGTGACAATTACAACAATACTGAATGAACACTTATTTTAACTTAATATAATACATAAAATCTATTTAGTCTCAAATAAATAATGAAACATGTTCAATTTGGTTTAAATAATGCAAAAACACAGTGTTGGAGAAGAAAGTAAAAGTGCAATATGTGCCATGTAAAAAAGCTAACGTTTAAGTTCCTTGCCCAGAACATGAGAACATATGAAAGCTGGTGGTTATTATAGGAATTATGACGCGTTGACTATTTCTCTCTATACCATTTGTATTTCATATACAGGGGGGTTGAACAAGTATTTGATACTGCCGATTTTGCAGGCTTTCCTACTTACAAAGCATGTAGAGGTCTGTAATTGTTATCACAGGTACACTTCAACTGTGAGAGACGGAATCTAAAACAAAAATCCATAAAATCACATTGTATGATTTTTAAGTAATTCATTTGCATTTTATTGCATGACATAAGTATTTGATACATCAGAAAAGCAGAACTTAATACTTGGTACAGAAACCTTTGTTTGCAATTACAGAGTCAGGGTATATGCCCCTCGTGGGGCATATACCCTGACTCTGCTTGCACTGAAAGCAAGAGAAGTGACACAATTTCCCTAGTTAATATTGCCTGCGAACATGAATTTGGTCGGGTCGCCCAAATAGTTACATATTGCAGTTTTAAATCCTAATGCACAAAATGTGGCTCGTCTGCTTTCAGGCACACAGAAAGTAGTACAGAAATTACAGTTACCATTTCCAAACACGTCCCATCAGTTATGCTGATTTAGATGGTACAATAATTAATCAACTCAATCAATTTGAACTTGGACTTGCACATAGAATGGTAATTCTATGGACATGCTTAGAACACAGTATTGCTTCCTACAACATGGTGTGTTTTTCCATAGAGACCCTATTCAATTACTGGAGGGGCAATTTCATAAGCCCTCAAAGTTCTAGAATGGGGTTAAAATGGCTGCCATATTGGTCAGGGAGAAATCCAATCCAGTCTAATTGGAATTAATAGTAATTAATTAAAGTAATGCATGTGATATATCAGAAATTGTGTAATCAATTATTGTTAACCTAAAATATTATGATATAATTATAAATACAGTTTAAAGGTTTATACCAATGTTCTGTATAAATATCATCTAAAATATATGTATGTAAACCATACATGTTAAAAATGTTTGTTTTCATGGGCAGTTGAGTGCTCTTTTATGATATAATATCAGTACTTGTTGTATTTCCAACTTGTCTAAGTCCTATCAACTGATTTCAGCCAGTGTATGGCTGTGGATTGACTGCATTGATCGAATGGAATGTTGGCATATTGGCAGTTAATAAAAATACAAACATCTATGGGAACATTCCTCTAAAACTGGCTAGATTGCTAGCTAACAAACATACAGGGCAGATAAATTCATTATTTTATGTCAGGGATGGGCACCATGGGGTAGAGATAAAATGTTGCTCTTTTAGAGCTAGTTTACTGCATTTAAAAAAAAATGTTTACGTGCAATGGGGTGGGGAGAAGATTTTCCAATTTTAGAACAAATTTCATGCCATCCTTTTTAGTTTGAGAGTTAATTATGTGCAATTCTACACGTTTTGCCATAAGGTAGAGAGCGATTTTTACAGTTTTTAATATAATACCTGTGAGACTGACTTACAAAATCAATGGGGACCCCGGGCTCTAATTCGACCTTGATTACTATAAATTTGGATAACTGGCTGCTAGAATAATTTACCAATCTAGAAAATGTTAGCTGACATGGGCTGATTTGACTGATAGAAGATGAAAACAGTTGATGCACAACATTTTGAAATTGCATCTTGTGCATTCTGCTTCGCAATAGTAAGTTGTGACCCTGACTGAGTTGCCCCCCCCCCCCCAATAAAAAAAGTATATCCGAGGGCCTTCAAAAAGGGGGGCTGCTGCCACCAGTTTCCCAGCCCTGTTTTACATCATCTTATCACAGCATTGGCAAACCACAATTGACCAACTCCCTGACCAAAATGGCTCACCTTTATCCTATCATAAAAATATGAATGTCAATTCTAGTATTCTAAACACTAATTCTATGTGTTTTTCTGTGTTCTAAATGTGAACGTATTCTGAGCTAAACTGTATATGCTTATGTATTTCACATTTTGAAACTTCAGGGAGAATCACTCATGGAAACCGATAGATTAACACAGGGGCACAGGCATTTGTGGGGTGGACACGGGCCCACCCACTGGGGGGCCAGGCCCTGCCAGACCCACCCAATCAGATTGGTCCTGTTGGCCAATCCAAATTTCTGCAGGCCCACCCACCAATTTCTGGCTATGCCCCTGCATTAACAAAAGGTACAAGATCTATGTCCATTCAGCAGTCATTGTAAGTATATCTGTTACAGAAGTAGGTGAAATTGCAATTGTTTAGAAAAGATAGCTCATCCATCTGTCCATATTTTCTCTTCACAATGATAATCAGCGTTAATCGTGTTGCTCTTGAAGCTTGAGGATTTTTGAGTTTCAACTTGTGAGCAGTAGCAGGGCATCTTATGGAATGCACTTTAAGAGAATACTCAATCAATAAAGTTTCTAACAGCAATAACTCACTTCTCTGTAGTGAGTGTAGTAATGGGATTAACAACCAGGACTTAAAGCACACAGAACAGAATGTATGAATTCCTTTATAGAGGAGCCTAATTTCTGAAAGATAACTATATATAAACACATTGGGATTAACTGGTTGATCCTTTGGTCTGTCTTTTGCTGTCCTTTTTTAACTTCTATTTGGTTTGGTTTTCCTTTATTGAATGGTGTGTGTGTGTGTGTGTGTGTGTGTGTATTAGTTTGTGTAATGGTCTTAGTTCGTGACACACAGTAATAATGCCTGGCAGTGTCTCGTATGATTTGATTTCTCTCTTTTTTTGGGGTATGAGGATTGCTCTTCTCTCTATTCCCTCCATCCTTTGGTACTCTGTCTCTCTATTCCTCCACATATAACCTAGTGAGATTTTTGGGAGAATGGTCACAGAATCTAATTGCTTTTTTTGAATGACGCACCTTGGTATTTGTTATTTTTGTTTTTGAGAAAATAATTGTTGATTTTTGTTGTTGCTTATGTAGACGATGTCTCTCTCTTTCTTACACCATCTTTGTGTTTCCCTGTTTCTGTATGTGGACTGGCTCTGTATCTATCTCTCTCTCTCTCTTTCTCACCTGCATCCCTCTCCTGAACTCCTTACCTGTCTCATCTGTCTCTGTATGCGTTTGATATGGGAGTGCTGCGATTGTTTTGATTGGTCTCTATGCTGCATCCGACGCTTGCTGATTGGCTGAATTACATTTTTTGGTTCTTTATTCTCACTCTTGGTCATGTGATGCGCCCATATTTGGCTGCGTATAATTTTTGTCTTAGAAAATTATTAATTTTGTCCAACAAATGTTTTTTGCACCCCTCTTTCTCTCCCCCTTTTTATGTATTGATGTTGATTTCTTTTTAGGTTAACCCCAACAAGTTTGGTTTCATTTGGGGGCGGTTTGGGTTACTTTGGTCCACTTCTATTAGTACTGCTGTGGGCTTGTGTCCTAAGTTGTGATGGGGTTGAATGTTTATTATTAACCCATGCAGATGTGTTTCTCACTGGTCTCTGTTTGATTTGCATGTCTACCTCTCGGTGAGATTGATCAAATTGCATTACCTCCCCTGGTATTGACACACCACTAACTATACATAAGGAAATGCATCATTGCCCAGTTATCACACCCAAAATAGAGGTTTATAAATGACCCTAATATGAATGCTGTGATGTAAAAAGATTATCAGCATTAATCTGATTCATTAGGCTGATTTATTAGTTTTATTTTAGTGTCTTCACTCACAGGGACAATTATGTCAGCTAATTGAATCACTCAAGGCTGACCATCTCATTTGCAATGAAGGAAAATGAGGTAATTGTCATTTCCATTTGAATGAGGGCTGCAGTGATAGAGTATGACTAGTGGGGTGTTGAAGGTGGCTGAATCCATAATGGCCTTCTAAGTGGAACTTTGTCACACAGAAGTCTCAAAGCTCTCCAATAGGTCATTAGTAGCTCACAACAAATTTTGACATGGCGAGACGGCACACTGAAACTGTGAAATTGCACGACACAACAGTCATTCTCATAAACCCCATCAAAGGCGATGGATAACGATTAAGGGAGCCTAATATGGCCCTTTGAAGTTCAGTGGGGGGATTAGCCTAGCTAGCAGCCATCTTGATTCAACAGCCGGGCGCAGCACTAGACAGAAATACCCGTCTTTGTTCACACACCTGCATACTGCAAACACATATTATTCTTCTTCTGCAGTGCCACGTATCCCAGCTCTTCTCCTCCACCTTATCTCTTCCTTTCTTCTTTTACCTATAAATCTCTCTTCCTCTCACCGCTGGGCTCAACCACTGGCCCTCAGTGTAGCTAGTTGTCTCCACAATGAGTCATCGATTACACTCCTCTTGGGCAGAACACTTTAATTGCATGACTAAGATTCCCCCCTAACAATCCTCCACCCACTCATGTACACACGCGCACACAAACACCGCCAGGGAAGGCAGAGACTACTTCATCATAAGCGATGTTGTCAGCTGTCGTATAACTGGCTGAGGAGGAGGCAGCCTGGCAGGGAGGAGTTAACGATGTGATGCATCAAACCCACCAGTCCGTATTGATGTGAATGATCCAGCGATGGTGAATGGGGAGCAGACTGTAACTGTGGCCTCCCTGTATGTGTACACACAATCACCATCTTCTTGGCAAATGGTCTGTTGACCTGAGACAGCAGGAGTGTTATTACCATTGCATTATTCACACATTCAGAGTTAGATGTGCTTTATTTTAAGCAATTGCTATCACGTGTAAATGTCTAATATTGGTCCACTTGTGTGATTGTCTTTTGTGTCAGTGTTTGTGTGTGTTTCCTCAATTGAATTGAACGGGCCAAACGTTGTGCTCACTGTCCCTCCTCCCACTCCCCAGGTTAACAATGCCACGGCCAGGGTGATGACCAATAAGAAGATGGTCAGCCCCTACCCCAACGGAGAGGCCCTTAGCACCCTGCCATATGGTAACCAGATGCAAACTACTCCATTAGCCTCATTATGATCCCTAACTAACTGTTAGTCAGCTGCCCATCTCCCTGTGTATCCCCTATCTATATGAAACCCTCCTGTTTCTGCCTTCTCTCTGCTTCTCAGCAGGGTGGAAGCTAAGCCCAATGGTGCAGGCCATGTACGGACCAGAGCTCTATGCAGGTAAACCTAGTCTTCCTCTTAGATTTCATGCCCTTCATTTCACCCAAATCTGACTTAATTTAAGCATCCCTAATTCATAGTACCCCCAGGCATTGGATGTTCATACCCTCTCTCTCCTTCCCTCTCCCTCAGTTCCTGGGTTCCCCTACCCGTCTGCGGCAGCGGCAGCCTCCACGGCAGCTGCGTTCCGTGGTGCCCACCTTAGGGGCCGGGGAAGGCCAGTGTACGGCGCTGTGCGTGCGGCGGTGCCGCAGCCTGCCCTCCCTGCCTACCCTGGGTAAGGGATTCAACTACACAATCCATCCTCTGAACAGACACACTTAACATGATGTTTATATACGTTCCTTCACTAAATTCAGGACTTTACTATAAATACCAATAAGTGTAATGTCATTAGTTTGGTAGTATAGATACAAACTCTCTCTGAGCAGAACAATCATTTGATCCTCTGCGTCACACTGCACACAAACACCAGACACATTTTATTCCTATTTTTCTATGTTCCAATAATTCCACTAGATTGACTCACAGAGAAACTGTACTGTGTTGCATGTTGCTGGGCTGTGCCAATTGGTTAATGGGGATGCAACTGCTGTGGACTGCAATATTCTGGAGATGCAACTGCAATATTCTGGAGATGCAACTGCAATATTCTGGCGATGCAACTGCAATATTCTGGATTTTTTAAATTTTTAACTAGTGCTGCAGGAAATGGCTCTTCCATATTTAATCCACTACTGCCTGACTTCAAACAAACGACTGGCTGATTTGTCCTCTGTCTGTCCAGGACCTTGTCAATGTAAATGGGCCTCTTGTTCCCTCTCCCTGGGGGATGCTGATAGAGGATGGTACCCTATAATACAGTCATGTTGATAATACCACTTGGTTCAGCAGTAATGGAAGAAATAAATGGTAGTGTATTTCCTCTGCATGCTGCATGTGTGTGAAATAACTGTTCTATCTCTCTCCTTGTGCGTTCACTTTTCCCCTCAATCATCTCCCTGTTTACTTTCCTCCACACTGGCTTTCATTCCTGCCTCTTGGACCATCTCACTGTACACACTGACCCTTTCATCTCTACTGTCTGCCATCTCCACTGTCTGCCATCTCCTCTGCTCCTCCCTCCTTTGTCCCTCCCTATCTCCTCCCTCCACCCCTCTCTTCACCTGCCATCTCCTCTGTCTGCCATCTCCTCTGTCTGCCATCTCCTCTGCTCCTCCCTCCTTTGTCCCTCCCTATCTCCTCCCTCCACCCCTCTCTTCACCTGCCATCTCCTCTGTCTGCCATCTCCTCTGTCTGCCATCTCCTCTGTCTGCCTTTCTCTCGTAGCGTGGTGTATCAGGATGGTGGGTTTTATGGAGCTGCAGACTTATACGTAAGTAAATTCCCACTCACACTCCCTCACGACTCTCTCTCCTTTCTCTCTGTGCGTTTCTGCATGTGCATAATTAATTGCGCTGCACAGAGCTGCCCAAATGTGACTGAAAAACCCTGACTGTTTCATGCACACAGCTCCTATGTTGAATTATGCTAATAGTTACACTCTGTACTTTACCATTCCACCGCTGCCTGGGGTCACACCTGTGGGTCTGAGTTTTCCCAGAAGACAGACTGTAACAGAGGGTGTTGTAGTCTGGTGTTGTAACACGGGGTTCCAACATGGGTAGCCGGGCCGCTCTGTGTGCGCTTGTGTCCGGGCGCGTGTCTGTCAGTGTGTGTGCGTGCGTGTGTCCAGGTTGACAATGGCTGTTTCTGTTCTCTCTATAGAATAGTGTTTCAGGACTCTGTCATTAGTAGCAGATGGCCTCAGGTAGGGTCATTACCAAACACAGTGTCTATTTTTATTATCCCTCTGGTGATTTCTGATCTTTTGATGTTGTTTTGTTTTGAAACGGTAACTTGCTTTTCATTTTCCTACTAACTCACTGACATCTGCACAGGTGGATTGTGGGGAAGGGGTTTGTTACTAAGCTACTAAACAGCGTGTGTTTTTGCCAGTTTGTTCAGAGAGAACCTGGTCCCTGAAAGGCAGACTGCTGGCAGAGATCACATGAAAGGCAGCAGTTGTATTTGTCTTGAAGTCACTGGCAGAGAGCCTCTTATTTCATACGAACACCAATGTTCCCAGCACCATTTCTTATGATTGGAAGTTACCACATCCGTTATGCTGAGTAACATCCATAGCTGGAACAGGTACAGAGATGAGCTGGAAGATACTCAATCTGTGTAGCAGCAGTGCCCTGTGGGGCTGAAAATAAAGACGAGGAGAGCACGGTTTCTTATTACTAAAGCCTGTCCCCAACCCCTTCCCGGTCTGGACTCTTCTCTGAAGCATGCTGATCCACGTCTGCATGCTCTACAGGCATAGGTCTACCGTTTCTCTCTCCCCCTTACCTTCTCTCACAGCCCCCCTCCCTCTGTCCTGTCACTAGTTGTACTGCAGGTTTCCAGGGGAATGCTCGGGGTTGTGTTCTGTATGATTAGGTCCAAATGCAGTGGTGTGTTCAAATAGATTTGCATTGAATCGGGGAAAGCATGCTGTCTCAATGCCAGGAGGTGACACTGTGAGTGTGTTTGAGTGTGGCATCTCTATTTTCCCCCTCTCTCTCTCTCTCTGTCTTATATGCATATGAGAGATCACAACGATAATATGGATGGTTTGTGTAAATGTTACTTATCTTTCTCTATAATTCTGAATCGTTGGTATGCTGCATTATTGACGATTGTCAACAACCTCCAGTGTAATTATTATGATTATTTGTTTTTACATTTGTTAATACTTCAATCTTTAACCACAAATGTTCTAAACTTGTTGTACTGTGATTCTTTAACTCACTCTGCACTTACACAACTCTGCCTCGGTAATGATCCTGTCTACCTCAGCTGTACCATGGTAATAACCTCCATTTGTCCCTCTGTCTCCCAGGGAGGCTATCCTGCCGCTGCCTATCGCTTTGCTCAGCCTACTGCTGTAACCGGGGCAACTGCTGCCGCGGCAGCTGCTGCTTACAGTGACAGGTAAGAATGAGGAGGATCGTCTGAGGACTCAAAAAGCAGCAGCCTCGAAATGCAATGTGGCCAGACTTTTACACAATAACATGCAAGGCTATGACTCATAGTATAAATTATTTTAGTTGTGTTTTCTTTGGTGGGTATTTATGATACATGTGATCTTACAAATCTTTTATGTGATTTGTAATATCTCAGCCTATTTATGAGTCGGTGCAAGGTGTGTGTTATATTCTCACTGTAACTATATGCAGCTGAAATACGTATGTGTTGGTATTCCTCTGGGACAGTTATGGGCGAGTGTACACTACAGATCCCTACCACGCTCTAGGTCCTGCTGCAGCTGCCTATGGAGTCGGTGCCATGGTAAGAGCCCCCCAGCCGCAACACTACAACAACAGGCTGGAAACTGAGTTATCTTCACTTTATGTAAATGTAGTTATTTACTCCTCGCACATCTTTTTCACTGCTGTCTGTTGTTTAAAAACAGATACATCCTCCTTTCCTTATTTCTAATTTCTCTTTATCTCTCTCCCTTTCTCTCTCCTCCAGGCCAGTTTATATCGGGCTGGATACAGTAGGTTTGCGCCGTACTAAACAGCACTCGCACCACGGAATTCCACATTTCTGAACCTCTTCATTTGGAAAGAGCTCCCCTCCATTTTCTACGGGTGGTAGTATTAACCCATGTGTTTTGGAAAAAGGTCATCCACTCAAGATAAACTCAACTGTAACTCGGCTTGCTTCAACGGTCACACTCAGTGACATAGTAATGGATGAATGAAAACTGCCTATGAATTTCAAGACTGGCATCAATAATTGAAGACAACTGTGGGAAGAACAAGAATGGTTCCATAAAAAACACTATTGGACATGAATGGAGAAATTGCTGCCCACCAGTAACTTTTTACACTAAATCACTACAAACCTTTGCTCTTGATAGTCTGTGGTAATAATACTCAAATCTAAAATGCACACATATGTACACAGCTCAATGTGTTAATACGACCTAAAAGTAGGCCATCACTAGCGTGAAATCTTAGGTCCTTTATATGAAACACTACATTGACAACCTGCCCAGTGGAGGAATCCCATCAGTTAAACAATGAACACATCCAAGTTGTTTTTCTAAAGAACCTGTTCAACTAAAAGGTGAATGGCACGAAGAAACGCAAAAGTAGCAAAAAGTCCATAATCTGAACTACATAAACTGAGCGACGACGCAGTTAAATCTAGGTAACAGCTGTTGCTCGGAAAATGATTAGAGAAATCCAAACAGTCTACCATTACATTACACCACCAACCCAACTGTAAAGGACAACAAAACGATAAATGGTGTGAAAATGACAAGGAAAAATAAACAAAATTACTTGTTTTTGTTCTGCATTACCTCAGTTTTTCTTTTCTATAATTATCTATGAAAAAGCATTGCTTAAAGTTATTATATAATGTGGATGCAATGAAATTACATCCACTATCATCATAATTTTCCCATTTTCCAGTTGATTAATACTGTTATTGCTGGTCTAAGTATTATGATTATGATTCTTACTGTAGTTGAAACTATAATGACACACGTCTTTTGATCTGTATCATGTATCCTTACTATTATATACCTACATTGTCTTCATTTTTCCTTTTGAGAATATTGTACAACTCATGCCTGCTCAACACAACTCTGTGTACATGTTCTCCTTACTAGACTATATGACATTCCAGGTGTAGCATCAGAATGGTGACTGAACGGGGTAAAAACATTGAAAGTGTCTGGGCATAGCTAACATGCTGTAGAAACCGGTCATGCAAGCTGGACCCAGCCATTCACAGATAAGAATGGAATTCTTAGGGGTTTGAGGGAACAAACCAGATGGTAGAAAACATGAGAGTTACAAACACTGCAAGTTGATGTTACTTTTGGTTTCACCATTTTTAATATATATTTTTTGTCAAGTTGACACAAATACAGACACCTGGGAAGTGAAACAACGTAATGTTCACCCAATGCATTCTTCCTCCTATGTCTTCGGGAATGTTCTAGTCCAGTATGTATTAAAGTCACTGCCTCAATGCTACTTTAAGGTACAGGAAGTGGCCAACAAAAATATATAAATAGTCTTTGACCTATTATGTATCTCCATATACTCTGAATATGTTATTGCTATTGTTTGTCTTTTGGTTCCAAAGATTCTCTAAAAGCACATTTGTTGGTCAAGTGTACACATTTATTATACTTTTTCTGATTATTCTTGCTGTTATTTTAGCTCTTTTTCTATTTTATGGTGGGTTCAAAGTGCTCCCTTCAGTTTGCTGATGGTGGTGTTTTAAAAGCACCGTGTCCTAGAACATGTTATCTGAGAAGTGGAGAGGGAAGATGGGGGCAAACATGAATTTATTTACATCATTTTATAGCAACAGATTAACAGACTTAAAATCCCCAAAATACATTTGGGAACTGTTGGTCTTTTAAAACGGGGCTGTTGAATGTGCCATGGGGTTTGGATGAAGTTGTCCCAGGCAGATAAATCAGTGGAAAATGTTGGGTTAAATATAACATTTAGGAGTCCACAGTAGACTTGAGAGGGGAATTTGGCATTTTGATACAGAATAAATGTCAGACTAGAGTGAGTGTGATGGTGAAACAAAGTGTTCTATTCCACACCATTATAAAGAGCCCCACATGCCTCCTTTTTCCAGTTGGGAGTCAGTGTGTAGTTCAGGAACAGTTGTAGGGTGGAGGACCCAGGTAGAGAGCTGAGCCATAAACCACCTGTTGACATGATGATTACCATGTTACTAGCTGTGTTATCAGGCCGGCAGGGATGCATACAGCCACATTTAGTTATTCTGTTGACATGATGATTACCATGTTACTAGCTGTGTTATCAGGCCGGCAGGGATGCATACAGCCACATTAGTTATTCTGTTGAGTATTTATGCCATGATATCGTGACAATAAGAATTTTGAACTTCTCTTAAGTATTAAAAGTATCAGTATGCATGTTTTTGTGAGAAGGACAGGGTCAAAAGTCATTTCATTTGTTGCATGAATCAAAAACAATTTCTATGGAAAGGAGGTTATGTGAAATATGAAGGCAGGATTGAGAGGCGTTTCAACATAGTCCATTTGAGTTTGTTTCTAGTTTGGGGGGAATAATATGTAAAATACTGCTTGTTTTGTTAAGTTTATGCCTGGGTTATCTATGTTCTTCTGTGGTCATGGTATCATTTGAATTACCAGTTATATCCCTTAGTTCCATTTTAATTTGGCATGTTGAACCCCTGCAGTTCTTCTTTTGAAGTATGTTAAGTAAACCAATGATGTTGTCCCACCATGCACACAGCAGTCCAGCACAGACTGAACTGTTGTCCCACCATGCACACAGCAGTCCAGCACAGACTGAACTGTTGTCCCACCATGCACACAGCAGTCCAGCACAGACTGAACTGTTGTCCCACCATGCACACAGCAGTCCAGCACAGACTGAACTGTTGTCCCACCATGCACACAGCAGTCCAGCACAGACTGAACTGTTGTCCCACCATGCACACAGCAGTCCAGCACAGACTGAACTGTTGTCCCACCATGCACACAGCAGTCCAGCACAGACTGAACTGTTGTCCCACCATGCACACAGCAGTCCAGCACAGACTGAACTGTTGTTTCCAATGCCTTGCATTGTAGCATAAGACTGCTCTATGGCACAGCAACTGACCATCCCTCCATAACCTTCCACTTGTTACCCAGCAGTGGAGAGACTCCCATGTGCCCTCTCACGGCTGCTGTGATCACCTTCGACCCAGCGGTGTGTCTCTTACCCCTGCACTGTGCTGAAGTCAACCTAGTGGGAGTTGTTGGACCGGGATTTCATATGAGTTGGAATTGCATGTGACTTTTTTTGTTTTCACATGTGCATTGCTAAGCTCATTGATCCAAGTGATATTGTTTTTATTTTCTTCAAGTGACTTGTGTATTTCTTTTCATTTTTTTCCATCTTCATGTTTGCCTTCTATTTCCTGTCATTGTTATTGAATGTACATAATAAACGGTTTGGTTTTTATACTCTTCTTTTCTCAACTACTTATTTGGGTAAAATGTTTGATAGATTTAGTTGCCATTGATTATTTTTATGTAATCATAGGGTATGGCTTGGTCACACAGTTCATACCTATTGTTCACTAGTAGTAGAGCTGGAGGAATCTATGCCAACTTGAACTCTAAAGTAGCCAATTTTCCCAAACCAATCATTGTGTCTAATCATTGTGTCTAACTAACCATTGTGTCTAAAGTTAATGAATGTGAATGTCTGGGTTGAGCTTGGAGGAAATCTCATATCCCTGTTAATTGCTCTAATGCACAAGAGGCTAATTGCCAATTTGATGACATGCACTTCCAGATGATTGAAGTAGGACTAAGTGAAATGATTACATTGAGGGCTGTTTGATCAGTGAAACAATAAAGCACATGGATCCACTGAATTATTGAGGTATTGACCCGACAGACTCACCCACTATGAGATGACCATGATGGCTATAGGCAGGCAGATTAGAATGTTATATTGCTCTCATGTTATTCCTCGAGCGCTACAGATCTATCATTAATATCAGTAAACTGCTATTTGCTTGGGGAAATGACATGATGGAATGCATTTGTTTACATTTGGTGGCTCAATAATGGTATGAACATTGAGGTAAATTGAATCCCACCAACAATAATTCACATCTTGTACAGTGTCACCTAGTGGTGAAAACAGTAGTACCACTCAATCTCGCTTGTGCTTGTTTTTGTGAGAATGAATCAGCCCTCTGCTGTTAGATATGACTAACAAAAATACCTTTTAACATTCCATTTTAATAACACTTTTTCAAACGGCACAATATGCATAGCATGTATTTATATGCATAAACATGTGTTTATAAAGTGGGATGTACATTTTGTTTTTAAATGGCATCCCCCTTTACTTAAGATGTTAAGACATGGTGACAAGGGTCTATTTTATCGCTGCCAGGTCCTGTCTCTCCTTCACACATGCCTGGCGCTGCCCCTGCCCTCCCTGCAGTTTGGCACCCTGATACAGACAGATTCACGCCTCCTCCTGCCTGAGACTATTAGACACTGTCTCTGGTGTTTTCAAGTAGCATGTTGCAAAAACACTCTTGTCACATTAGCTCAGATTCAGTAAGCTCATTCTATCTGGATCCAGCCTGAGTAAAGAAAAATGTCATTAATCAATTGAGCCTTAGTCACGTAATTATGGAAATCATGTTGCAATGCAGGTTCTATACAAGACATACATTTGTAGCTGAACTTCCAAACCATTTCTGGGCCATGTGAGAGTGCATGTATAAATGAAATTGTATTAGTCACGTACACATATATAGCAGATGCTATTGCGGTTGTAACGTTTTTTTATATATCTTAAACTGTTAGGTTGTCTTTGTCTGTGGGTGTGTGTACATGAAAAGCAAAGCGATCTTAATCAGACAGGCTGTGTCCATAGTATACATCATAGGGCTCGCTGATGTTGGTGGTCTGAGGACGAGGGATGGAGTAATCTTTGTCAGGATCTATTTCCTGAAACAAAAACATAGTGAAACATTAAAACATTAGTGCAGTAAATAATGTCAATTAGTTGTTCAGCATTACATATACATGGCTTGTAAATGGCAAGGGTCATATTATTTTGTAAGGTGTTATTTATCTTTTATGAACAACACAAGACATAAACATTCAAATGACAACATCATACAAACATCAACCACATCACACCTGCCCAGATCCACTAGCACACACCCCCACTACTTTCCTCCACATGGCCTGAAACCGCACCATTTTGTAAGTCTCCGTAGCCCACGCTCTTTCAATATTGAAATAATAAATCATTAGATTTTTCCATTGTGTTAACGATGGCGAATTGATTGATTTCCATGTTTTTAGTATACGTTTTTTCAAGATGAGTGATGAGAAGAGAATTGTCCATGAAAAACAGAAAGGAAAATGGCGCACACTGCTGCTCACGCTCCCAGGTGATATTTATTTATAACAACGTTACAACCCTTACGTTTTCATCAGGCATCCATGTAAAGTACCTGGATGTGCGTATGTTGTTCAGTTTTTGTTAGAGAATCATCCAAACCACCGGGTATCTCACTACACCCCCATGTGCCATGTCTTGAAATATGCAGACAGACGGATTAAAAGTACATTTACATTGTAATACTTCTGACAGCCAACTTTCTAGCTCCGCCCACAACTTCTGGACTTAATAGCATTCCCAGAAGACATGGATTATTGAGTCTGTTAGTTTTACACTTAAAACATGACTCTACACTTGTGCTGTAGAATTTGTGAATTGTGTCTCTTGTAAAAATACAATTCTATACATTATCTTATACTGGATTAAGTATGTATTTTTGTTAGTTATTCTTTGTTACAACATGCTGATTCTCGTTCCTATAATCACCCAGTAAGCCCAGAGCCATTTTGAGACCTACTCACTGTCATTGAGAATCCAGACTCATATGGTGATTGGAAAACGGGGTCTTGTTTTCTGCCTGGGGAAGAAACCACGATACAGTGACTCAATTATCTGCAGATTCCATACAGTGAGTATTAAAGTGACAGATTGTGTAATTAACCTCATATGTCACATTTTATTAATTGGAGCGAGTCCATATATAATGTAGCTTTCATGCTAACTTATTAGTACTGTACCACCAGTCAATTTTCTGTGTTTCTAATGTTATGTTGCTGATTAACTAAACGTAGACATTGCAGTACAGTACGTTTCCCTGCTTTACTCCTTTCCAGTGGTACTGTTTCTCACTTCTCCGTTCCTCACCGTCGTTCTCAAAGCTTCTGTTCTCCCTCCCTTCTTTCGGGCTCCCCAGCCCTGGCAGGTTGGCGTTGGGACTGGTCCATCCACCAAAGTCTAGGGGGCCCTCCTTGGAGCTGGCCTCCCACCTGCAGAGGAGAACCACTTGGGCTAGTCCGTGGCCCAGCAGCAGGACCCAGCCGTTGGCCACCAGGGCTATACTCAGCACCGGGTCATCCCACTGCGGCCGCCGGCCCATCTCCATGTTACCCCGGGTTAGCAGGGCGATCCACACCACCCAGATGGCAGCAGACAGCAGCATGGTGAGGCAGAGCAGCGTGGCCTGGACCTGGCTCTGTCGGTGGCTGCCCCCGCTGTAGCTGTAGGTGAGACAGGAGCGGCAGAGGCAGCACAAGGAGAGGACCAGGCCGGCGGCCAGCAGAACCAGCACGTAGATGAGCAACATGACAAACTCCCCCTGGGAGTACTGGCAGGGCTGGCCGTCCCGCAGCAGCACGATGATCAGCCACTCTGTAGCGATGACCACCTGGAGGGTGCAGAGGGCTAGAGCCACCCCAGCCTCCCCCCAGCCCCGGGCTACAGAGAAGCCCAGCAGGGCCAGGCAGCGAGCCAGCAGGCAGGAGAAAGCCAGAGAGAACAGCACCCCGAACAGGAAGAGGCGCGTGGGGCATGTCTGGGTGGTGAGGCGGATGACGAAGGCAAAGGTCAGGGCGAAGACCCCCGCCGTGCTGAGCAGGAACAGAGCCATAGAAGCTACGCTCCCCCCGATGCCCCTGCGCTGGCGGGACAACACACACATCCATAGGGTCCAGAACAGCAGCCCCACCAGCAGCCCTGAACTGACCACAAAACCCAGTGAGGCCAAGCTCTCCACTACGATACCCCACGCCGCCTGACGGTCACACAGGTAGGAGTACACAGGTTCCAGATCCGCCCCACACCCCAGGATTGCATCCTGGGAAATGGAGTTTGAGGAAGAGTTGCGTTGGAGGAAGGAAGTGGTGCCTCGGTTGATAGTGGATTTTACAGTGGGATTGTTAGTGGTGGTATTGGGGATAGCATTAGAGCTAGTGGCAGCACTGGGAGGGATGGTTTGGTTGAGGTTGCTGGCATTCAGTGTGGTCTGACATGTGCTGGGAAGTGGGACATTGAATAGTAGGATGAGAAAAATAGATTTGTGTGTCTGGAATGGAAAGACCATCCTTTTGTTTTGTTTTGTCTGCATGTTGTTGTGTCCTTCCTCTCTGGTTTTCTGTTTTGATGGTATACTCCCTGCTCAGATGGGCCTTTGCTACCTGGAAAAAGTAGCATACATGAGAGCATGTATTTTTAACTCTGAATATCTTTAGTTATAGAGCATAGCGGTATTTAGGACAATCAAATAAATGAAGGTGCTTTTGAATAAAGATGAGAGAGAGAGAGAGAGAGAGAGAAGCCAGAGAGAGAAGCCAGAGGGAAGGGAGCAGCCAGACCACAGACATGCCAGGACAGGGAAATAACTTTGTGTACAAGGTGAGAATAGAGGAATTAGGAGTGATTTAATTCGGAACAGGTTCTAGATACTCTACATCAGGGATGGACAACTTGGAGGGAGTCGGGGCCACAGAAAATCTGAACTCATCATGAGGGGTCGCAGTTGCTCGCGGGTCTGCGTACCCACATTGTTTTACAGATCATTTCCTGCAATTCTACACATTTTGCCATAGGGTGGAGAGACATTTTTAGATAGCTGGTCGCAAAACTAACTTGGGGATCTAAAAAATGTTAGCTGGCATGGGCTAATTGACAGGCTATCAGTGCTTTATATTACAAGAGAATAACTGCTGATGCACAACCACCTTTCGAAATTGCACCTTGTATATTCCACTATTTTAACTCGTAGCAGTAAGTTGAAACCCCAACTGATTTCGTAATAAATCATAAATAAATTGTGACGTCCCGTTGCCCATCCCTGCAGAGGAAAAATATAGACTACATTAACTCATAGAGTCGTGTGAAACCAGGAAAGACGGCAATAGGGAGTGAGCGTGACAGTGAAATACAAACGCAAGGGGGGTTGACCCACTGAGATTGAAGTGAGAGGGAGTGAGAGAAAGAAGCCAGAGATAGACTCTCCTGATAGTTGATTGTCACTTCCTCTAGTTCATAACAGAGCCCTTGTTTTAGTGTCAGAGATTCAAATATGACATTTAATATGCTTATCGCTGGGTAAATATGGCCCTGGCCACTTTATATAACCCTTAAGGATAACTCCGTTTTGCACAGAGGGCAGGAGATAAAACCTCTAAAAGTCACTAAAACATCTCTATCAAGTCTATCTTCACTGATTATTTAAGGAACATGTTTATGAGGCTGGTAATTTGTTACATAACATAAACAAATATTGAATAAAACAATTGTTTTGAATGTTTTTCCATTGATTGGGTCGTTGAATTGGTTGATAGTAACAACAGTCTAAACAACAATGATGAATTGTCACCCAACAACAGGAGACATGAAGGCATCGCTGCCTCAACTGCTTACTTTTAATCTTGTGAGCAACATTTTTACTTTAAAACAACAAACTCTTCCTGTGGCAAAACAGGTGGCAAAAAAAATGGTAGGGTATACCTCCATTTAAGCTACAACTTTCAAACTAACAAAGAATAGTAACATGAATGATTTACCCTTTATCCCGAGGCTGCAGTGCATCCACCTCTGTGGTCGGGGGTTATTTCTGATCCTACTTGTAGTTCCACTTGAGATTTGCAATAAACTCTCAGCTGATGCATCAGTAGACAGTCATCTATGTATGAACGTGCCTCCTAACTCAAGGATGTTCCCATATCTTTCACAGGCAGTGCAAGAGGGAGGGAGGGAAAGCAGGAAGAGAGGAATGAGAAAGGGAGTAAATTATTTTGGAAACGAAAGATGATGTTTTTTTTTTCACCTCACCCACATTTACATCTAGTGGTGAAGCGATAGGAGAGAAGTTTGGACTTCCCCACCCCTGACTTCCCCTCCTCTCACTCTCTTTTTCTTAGTCTAGCTCACAAAACAGCAAAGTATAGGTGGGGCTCGAATCCCTGGAGGCTATGGAACAGGCACACACACACACACACACACACACACACACACACACACACACACACACACACACACACACACACACACACACACACACACACACACACACACACACACACACACACACACACACACACACACACACACACACACACACACACACACACACACACACACACACACACACACACACACACACACACACACACACACACACACACACACACACACACACACACACACACACACACACACACACACACACACACACACACACACACACACACACACACACACACACACACACACACACACACACACACACACACACACACACACACGCACGCACACACACACGCACGCACGCACGCACGCACGCACGCACGCACGCAGTATTAAAGAAATGCTAAGGTTGAACATCTATCTATGAGAGTTGACCACATGATTGGAAATTATATGCATAGGCAAGAATCTGAATGCCATGTCATCATAAATAATCACACTGCTGGTTGCTATGTTAAAAAGAGAGTGGTTACAGGTGAGAGGGAGGGTTCCCACTAGTTACTACAACCACAAACTCAAAATGGGCTATTCATTCAAACAAAAATGTGCTTTTTGGTTTTAATTTAAGGTTAGGTTTAGACACAAGTGTGGTTAGGATTAAGGTTAGGTTTAAAATCTAATTTTTGTAGAAATGGACATTATTACTCTGTGGCTGTAGTAACTAGTGACAACCGAGGAGGAGGAAGGAGGAGGCTGAATAACACAACTGACTCATCTAACTGTCCCTGAGACTAACAGTAACCACTTAGACATAACCTCACAACACTGATACCCCTCAGGGAGGGAGAATGCCTTCCAATGGGTCTCTGTATGAACAAGCCCGTGCTGAGCTCCTGGGATCAAGTTTGTACAGGCAAGGACGTTCTGTAAGGTGTGTGTAAATGGAGCAGAGTGGATCAACACTGAAGCTTTCATAGAGACAGACACAAAGGCCGGGATAGTTTGTCTGTTCACAGTATAGGATTTCCATAAGCTTCAGGGACCTAGAAGAAGAATATACAGTATCAGCAGACTATCGAGAGTTACTAAATACATATTAAAGCACAGACACAGACTGACCTATGAACACAGGGCATCAACAAATACAACGTAGCAACACAAATGGCAAAGACGTTTTGAGAAAGATTTTTGGGGGACTGTGAAATAAAGGAGTTGATTTCGCCATCCTTTCGTGTGCTAAGGGATTGGAACACCCAGGACATTGTCTGGGATATTCCAAGAGTGGCATACTGTATTATTCTTACTCAATATTTGTGGTTGGTATGTCATGGAAATGAGACATTGTTGTCTCAACTGGTGACAGTTGGATGTGTTTCTGAGATAAGGACATGTACAGTATGTTTGGGAAAAACCCAACATAGTAACCGGTTGTCAGAAATATATACAGTACCAGTCAAAAGTTTGGACACACCTACTCATTCAAGGGTTTTTCTTTATTTTTACTATGTTCTACATTGTAGAATAATAGTGAAGACATCAAAACTATGAACTAACACATGGAATCATGTAGTAACAAAAAAGTGTTAAATAAATCCAAATCTATTTTAGATTCTTCAAAGTAACCACTTTTTGCCTTGATGACAGCTTTGCACACTCTTGGCGTTCTCCCAACCAGCTTCATGAGGAATGCTTTTCCAACAGTCTTGAAGGAGTTCCCACATGTACTGAGCACTTGTTGGCTGCTTTTCCTTCACTCTGCGGTCCAACTCATCCAAAGCCATCTCAAATTGGGTTGAGGTCGTGTGATTGTGGAGGCCAGGTCATCTGATGCAGCACTCCATCCATCTCCTTGGTCAAATAGCCCTTACACAGCCTGGAGGTGTGTTTGGGGTCATTGTCCTGTTGAAAAACAAATGATAGCCCCACTAAGCGCAAACCAGATGGGATGGCGTTTCACTGCAGAATGCTGTGGTAGCCATACTGGTTAACTGTACCTTGAATTCTAAATAAATCAGAGACAGTGTCATCAGCAAAGCACCACCACACCTCCTCCTCCATGCTTCACGGTGGGAACCACATACATGGAAATCATCTGTTCACATACGGCGGTTAGAACCAAAAATCTCACATTTGGACTCACCTGAGCAAAGGACAGATTTCCACCGGTCTAATATCCATTCCTCGTGTTTCTTGGCCCAAGCAAGTCTCTTCTTATTGGTGTCCTTTAGTAGTGGTTTCTTTGCAGCAATTTGACCATGAAGGCCTGATTCATGCAGTCTCCTCTGAACAGTTGATGTTGAGATGTGTCTGTTACTTGAACTCCGTGAAGCATTTATTTGGGCTGCAATCTGTGGTGCAGTTAACTCTAATGAATGTATCCACTGCAGCAGAGGAAATTCTGGGTCTTCATTTCCTGTGGCGGTCCTCATGAGAGCCAGTTTCATCATAGTGCTTGATGTTTTTTGCAACTGCACTTGAAGAAACTTTCAAAGTTCTTGACATTTTCCATATTGACTGACCTTCATGTCTTAATGTAATGATGGACGGTCATTTCTCTTTGCTTATTTGAGCTGTTCTTGCCATAATATGGACTTGGTATTTTACCAAATAGGGCTATCTTCTGTATACCAACCCTACCTTGTCACAACACAACTGATTGGCTCAAACGCATTAAGAATGAAAGCAATTCCACAAATTAGGCACACCAGTTAATTGAAATGCATTCCAGGTGACAACAACATGAAGTTGGTTGAGAGAATGCCAAGAGTGTGCAAAGCTGTCATCAAGGCAAAGGGAGGTTACTTTGAGAATCTCAAATATAAAATAGATTTTGATTTGTTTAACACTTTTTTAGTTACCACATGATTCCATATGTGTTATTTCATCGTACTGATGTCTTCACAATTCTTCTACAATGTAAAACATAGTCAAAATAAAGGAAAATCCTTGAACGAGTCGGTGTCCAAACATTTGATTGGTACATTTGTTAAAGTTTCAAACTACAGTCTGCTATGGTGGAGCAATGTAGAAAAAAATATGCTTATGAATGTTCATGAAAAGAATGTCAGTTATTAATTAAAAGTATAACATACTCAGATTTTCATTTGATACCCCATCATGGAAGGGGTTGTATTTTCTCATATTTTCTCAGAGATGACAGGAGAGCAAAGGACAACATGAGTATTGAAAATAAAAACTTTAATGTATCTATCAGGACATACAATCACACATACTCATTCCGTCATGTAAATGTGTTTGTAACACATCAATATATTTATATGATGTTTGGTGGCATACCGTACACTAAGAAGGGGGCGGTGTTGTAGCACCACAGGGATAACAGGGAATGCATTCACCATAATGGTCTATGACAAAGCATCGCACACCCTCCTCCCCTGGTCTCATCCCTTTCGTTTCCTGTGTGTTCACAGTAGCACGCCTTATCAACAGCAAGTAAAAAACACAATGCAAAAAAAGAGATTGGGGTAAAAAAAAGGGAGGGTAACGAAGATAGAGGTTGCATTGGAAGCAGAGACATATTTACAGTTCTGTGGTAGACTATAAGCAAGTACAAGCTAGTCATAGCTAAGTCTTTTGCTTGCGTCCAATTCTGTGGTTGATGGTTCACAGAGGAATTGGGGGACTAACGGGATCTGAGTGGTGACAAAAGGATAGAGGGAAGGGGGAACCGAGGTAGGCTAATGTAGAGAGGGGTGGGGGTGGTCTTGTCTTATCACTTATGTCCTGTATAAAATACAGTATAATACTATTATATGATAATAATAAAAATAAACAGTTCAATGTTCCGTCTGCCCACCGTATGTGGTCTTTCAGGCCGCAATGCCTGACCACAACAGACTTAAGAACATCGTGGAGTGACGAGATGACTTTAGGGGGATGGCCAGTCGCCTTATGGTGGTGCGCCAACACAGAAGGAAAGGGTCAAGAGCGTAGAGGTTAAGGGAAGGCAGGAGGCAGTAGTCTTAGATGATTCCATATTTGGCCAGATCACTGAGCTCCATGTCGCCGTAGGCCTCCCATGGGCAGACCACTGCTATGTCTAGAGAGAATGAGAGAGGGTGAAGTAATTACTATTGATTGTCCAGTTGATGAAAAAGGGCAAGAAACACCTGTTGGTTGTCTTGGTTGTCGATATACAGTGTCTTTAGAAGTAATTCCACATTTTGTTGTGTTACAGCCTGAATTGAACATGGAGTAAAACACACAATACCCCATAATGTCAAAGTGGAATTATGTTTTGCACATTTTTTACAAATTAATAAAACATTCAAATCTGAAATGTCTTCAGTCAACACATTTTCTTGGATGGACTCACTCTGTGTGCAATAATAGTGTTTAACATAATTTTTAAATGACTACCTCATCTCTGTACCCCACACATAAAATGATCTGTATGGTCCCTCAGTCGAGCAGTGAATTTCAAACTCAGATTCAACTTCAAAGACCAGGGAGGTTTTCCGATGCCTCATCACAAAGGGCACCTATAAAATAATAAAAGCAGACATTGAGTATCCCTTTGAGCATGGTGAAGTTATTAATTTAACTTTGGATGGTGTATCAATACACCCAGTCTTTACAAATATACAGGCGTCCTTCCTAACTCAGTTGCCGGAGAGGAAGGAAACCGCTCAGGGATTTCACCATGAGGCCAATTGTGACTTTACAATGGTTATAGAGTTTAATGGCTGTGATAGGAAAAAACTGAGGATGGATCAACAACATTGTAGTTACTCAACAATACTAACCTAATTCACAGAGTGAAAAGAAGGACCTCTGTACAGAATAAAAATATTACAAAACATGCATCGTCTGCAACAAGGCACTAAAGTAAAACTGCAAAAAGTGTGGCAAAGCTGTTCACTTTTTGTCCTGATTACAAAGTGTTATGTTCAACACATTACTGAGTACCACTCTCCATATTTTCAAGTACAGTGGTGGCTGCATCATGTTATGGGTATGCTTGTAATCTTTAAGGACTGGGGAATTTACAGGGTAAAAAGAAAAAGTAATGGAGCTAAGCACAGGAACAATCCTAGAGGAAAACCTTCCACCAAACACTGGGAGATGAATTTACATTTCAGCAGGACAGTAACTTAAAACATAAGGCCAAATCTACACTGGAGTTGCTTACCAAGAAGACAGTGAATGTTCTAAAGTGTCCGAGTTATAGTTTTGACTTAAATCTGCTTGAAAATGGTTGTCTAGCAATGAGCAGAGCTAAAATGTTTAAATAATAATGGGAAAATATTGTGCAAAACTCTGAGACTTACCAAGTGATTTGAACATGTATAGACTCAAGGGAGTGAAAACTTATGTACGTATACTTATTTTCATTACATTTGCAAAAATGTCTCGAAAGATGTTTTGTCTTTGTCTTTGTGGGGTATTGCATGTAGATGTGTGATCATTTTTATTTATTTAATCCATTTTGAATTCAGGCTGTAACAACTAAATGTGGGATAATTCAAGGGGTATGAAGACTTTCTGAAGGTGCTGTATACTGAAAGTAGAAATACAAATATATAGATGAACAAACATGACTACTGATGGAAAATCAAAGTTACCTGTGCCAAGACCCTCCATGCCTGGGATGTCATCACCAAATCTGCAATTGACAAGGAAACATGTTTGTATCTTACAGATGATAGAATTTGTCTGTCTGTATACATGTTTGAGAATGTGAGAAAACTAAGTGTTAGTGTGAATATGTGGAACGGTTGTGTGTGGTTCTTGTGTGTATCTGTGTGAATGTGTGATGACAGAGAAAGATTCTCACCCTTTCTGGCCAGGCTTGGGGGCCTTGCTCTTGAATGTACGGGTTTGCCTCTGCTTGAACTTGGGGGGTCCCTTCTTGGGGGTGGTGGGGCCAGCTGTCCCAGCGGGCGTTGCCAAGGCACTTCCTGCAGGGGGAGATGTGTTCATTTCTGCAGAGGTCTGACACAGAGAGAGACAGAGATTGTTACAAAACTGTACATAAAATAACATTTGAAATGTCTGTATTGTTTTACATTTTTTGTGAATGCAATGATTACTCTTAATTTCTGATTGTTTATTTAATTTTTGTTTATTTCACTTTCTTTGGTAATGTAAACATGTTTCCCAAGCCAATGAATCCCATTAGAAAGAGAGATGGTGAGCTGTTATAGTGTTGGCCAGAAAGTCTATAATTTCCCTCTATCTTGTATTATCCTCACTCCCATTTTCTACGTCTATCTTAGCTAGTTTTACTTCACTTCAGGTCTGTCGTCCCCCCCCCCCTTCTTCTCTACTGCTGTCTTTCTGCTAATCTCTTGCTCTCTGCCAGGCTCCCTCCAGCCACTTTACTGGTAATCAGAAAAGATCAGGGGGATTTAGCTAAACAGCCAGATTATCTCTGATTCCATATAAAACCCAATTTGATGAATTACCCTTCTTAAATCCCAGGAATGTCCTCTGTGTCACATGCAATTGCTTAGAACACGAAGGGAGGGGGAAAATCACCTCCTTCATTTCTCAGTCCCCATAATATATTTTTCAAAACATCTTTCCCATTTGGGTTGGTACATTGTCTTGACACTGGCCACTCTCCTTTCTTAGCATGGACATCTTCTTTTTGGATGTCTGATTTTACATGATCAATTATTTTGACCTGACTAAAGTATTGAATTGACTAGCCCCCACTGAATTTATATACATGCATATAGAAGTGTAACACTATTGCAAATGATATCTTCACCACTGTGCATCTGATTGTAGATCCCATTGGCCTTTGATGTTGTCAGTGAAAAAAAGGTTGATCCTTATGACTTAGTAAGGATGTCGGGACGGGCGTTAATTAATGATGGTATTGAGACCGGCAGTGGCTGGCCTGCCGATCTCTTTAGTGGCTCAGACACTATACTGGACAACAGGTGAGGCCACACTCTGTCCTTGTTCCTGTTATTCTTCATCCCTTTAAGCAGTATCCTCCTAATCTGTCTCCTGAGTACCCCCCCGAATCTGGGAGCTCCTTAATCCTGTTAACATAATGATGTGGATGGAGCTCACTTTACCAGGACACGGTATGTAATTCAACAGATGCTGCACCTGCATGAGTTTACAGATCTGGCTCTCCCTATGTGGCTGCCTAATGCCCATCCAGAGTGGATAGAGATCTGTAAAGCTGTGCAAGAGCTGTTGTTGTGATTTCAGTCTCTGCTTCTAACAGGTAAGTCTAGCCTCTCTCTCTAGGAATGTGGTGTCTGCTGTCTCTCAGATATCTGCCTTCCACTGGACGTTTTGAAAATGCCCCCTAAGGAGCAGAATTAACCTGTCTGTTTCTACAGTTCAACTGTTTCTGCAGGTCAACTGTTTCTACAGTCACATCATTTATCAATTGATTGGCACAAATGTTTCCCCACCTAGTTCCCACTGCGCTATTATAAAACACATCTCACTGTTCCAATATCAACACTAGCATACCACTGAGTGGGAAGCAATGCATTGGCCATGCCTTCTCAATGGTATTCTAGTATGGACATTGGAACTTGCTAGCAATGATTTTAGAGTTAAGATACACACGTTTGTAGCTACGTGGACTTCTGTCTACCACACAAATTGATTCCTCCATGCACTGTGTCCATAATCCATTGTTTCACTTCCCAATCTGAATGCACACTCATTGCTATCATGCTAGAATTCTCAATGAGCAGTTGAGCTACAATTACAAATGCATGTACATTCTGCATCATGGCTACAGGTGTTAGATTTGCACGAGTCAATCAATCACAACCTTAGATGTTCCTGCTTGATACTCTTAGAACTTTTCCTTTATACTTCCTTTACAAGTTATGTGTACTTATACTGTAGCACTAATGTATTCATCTATATTAGCGATACGTAATTAAGTAGTAGTAATGTATTATTTCTAAGGAATAATAAAGAAAAGTAGCAATAAGGAGCCCCCCACCCGTAACTATTCCCCAGGTCGTTGTGGTAAATGAGAATGTGTTCTCAGTCAACTTACCTGGAAAATAAGGGTTAACTAAATAAATACATAAAAAGTCTCTGCCTCACCTAATTTCACAAATGTTCCAAGGAGCTTCTGTCTCGAAATGAGAGCTACTGCTGCATGTCAGTCCAAGAGCAAAATGAACACAAGGAAACGGCCTTCATTTAAATACCCCTGATTCTTAATCCTGGAGTTTCCTGGTTTCCAGTCACATGGTCTCTAAAAAGGTCAGCCAGCTCCTTCACCACCCTCCCCCACCCCACCTCCATTCCTGGACATCAGAGGAGGTGGGGACGTCAGTGAGGAAGGTCAATACGGTTGTTTTTAACTAACTTATCCAATTAAGCCTTGGCACACCTGTGTCAAGCTTGTCAAAGGAGTCGACATTGTCTGTCTATGGTTGCGTTCCTGGTCTGTGTGATGAGTCTTTAAAGAGTCTGCGTTGTCACTGTAATTGGTTTTTAAAGACTGTGTTGTCACTCATGATGTTCCTTGATCCTTGTGATCAGGTGGTACGGTTAGACCACTATCTTCTCCTGACAACTATTTTGTTGCCTGAGTGGGATATTTTACCTAAGATAGCTCTAGTGAAATAAAAAAACAACACACACACAAACACACCTGAAAAATAAAGAACATTTCCTGACTTGTCATGTAGGTTAGGGGTCAATTTACTAAAGTTATTTTACTTGGTGATAATCAGTGTGTCTGTATTTAGTGTATTTTTACAGGTGGCATTCTTTAACAGTCCTGTTACAGCTGGTATACAGGCCTACCTGTAATTTACCATCAGAAATAACACAAACCAACATTGAAGCCAATAGCAAAAAATAGCAACATTTTTCAGAATGGATTTTTTTGGTGGATAAAATTAATAATGGATCAATCCCATTACTCATAATTGGCTAGACAATTCTTTCCAAGTTAACTGAAAACCAAGTTAGTCATCATGTCCGTCTTGCTGTATTCGGTATACGTCAGAGCATTGAGGAAGTACTGAGAATCTGCATTGCGTAAGATCATCCTTTTCTAGTATGTGACTACATACTGTGTCTAATACTTTTAGCTATATATCCAATCACCACGCAGCATCTTACTGTATCAAGGACATTCAAACAATAAGTGATTTTTATGAATGTTTCAGAGCTAACTGTAAGCACATAGTTCTGAAATGTGTTTTAGATCAAATACAACAAACTGTAACAGTAGATCATTCCCAAATCACTATAGTTTATACTCTAGACAGTACAGTTTAAGTGTAGCGCTACTTAAGATCATTACACAACATCAAACTCTTTTTACCACATTCATTTCTTCAGTGCTATTTGTATTAGTAATGAAGTGCAGCATGAATCAAAACCTCTGTTTGGGGGGGGGAGGGTGTAAGTGTTGTATTTGACTTTTCCTTGTTGAATATGTGGTAAAAATGTTAATGTCCATGGGGAATAATTAGATGGGAAGGTGCCCATTTAATGGGTACTTACTACGGCTGTGATATGTGGTTCTCAACCAGCTATCTTAAGATGAATGTGCTAACTGTAAGTCACTCTGGATAAGAGCATCTGCTAAACGACTCAAATGTCAATGTAAATGCAAAAATCACATCGTCACAGGAGGCAACAGTCTAACCACAGAGCTCTGACGTGCAAGGACATTGACCTTGAGGTCGGGCATGGTGAAGTGGCCAAATATGGACCTACAGTTAATGGGGACATTCTGGATTAGAGATTTAGGACCCTTTGGTACAGGACAGACCAAGCAGTGCAGACCAAGGGCCTATAAAGGAAGCTGACGCTATTTCATATATAGTACTTCATCACGTACCTGATAATGGAGGTCTGCACTGCTTGGTCTTAGCAAAGTTGACAACATGCCCTTAGCGGTCCTGTGTCTCATAAGAGATATTTCATATAATTAAACAATTTTTTTTTGATATGAATGATTTTAATGAGAAACAGGTAGCCATACATATTGCTCCTCAAGTTGAGTCTTGGATATGTTGACCCAGACCCCTGGTCTGGTCTGGTTTTGAGGGCAGGCCAGTTATAGAAACCCTTATCTGAAAGACTCAGAAGCATTGATATGGATCAGCATCTCCGACAGTACCTGGGTTGATGAGGCTAGGACTGGGTCATTTCTTGACCCCTTTAGATAGATCTGGATTCTATGTTCAATTATTGACCTGTGACAAAAACAGCTAATATCCTGTAAAAAAGATTGAGCAATAATACACCCACACACTGCACTCTCTCTCTCGCTAAACATTTATGGAAGAGCAATAGTGAAGAGCGTACCTGTGTTACATACAAATATATATACTGTATGTTACAGGAGAAGGTCAATCTGGGAAATGTATATGTTCCCAACAGAAAAGGTGTTAGCGTATGGTACTTAAGGATAGGAATGATGATGGTGTCTAAGAATCGTTGACAGACATGTTCTCCACTTGGTACATACAGAACATTGGATAAACAGAATATTGCTTTTTCTGTTGATACATTGTGAAGACGCCACTTGGTCTTTCACTTTGTTGTCGAATAAACGTCTAGAATAGAGGTCAGGAAGCTATAGCTCAAGATGTTATTTAAGTACAGTTGATGTGATTAGGGATCTCTTAGTGATGACCTGTCTGACAGACAGTTAAAAGACAATTAACTTTGACAACCATTTTTCCATAAACAACACTGACATTTAACTTTAAATGCAACAGAAAGTCAAAGCATGGTGTTAGTATTAGTAGGTCAATATATACATCTTTTAAGACCACAGGCCCAGCCTTTTCTTTATGTGCGCTAACAGTAATACTTGGATAATTGGATTACACAGGGGTTAAGAAACTAGCACTATTTACCTGGATGGGGTTTGACTTTACTATAGGCAGTACATAGACAGAAATACACAGTGTGCATTCTACATGAACTGTCTTGGTGTTTACAGTCGGAAATGTACATACACCTCAGTCAAATACATTTAAACTCAGCTTTTCACAATTCCTGACATTTAATCCTAGTAAGAATTCCCTGTCTTTGTTCAGTTAGTATCACCACTTTATTTTAAGAATGTGAAAGGTCAGAATAATAATATAAACTTGTATTTATTTCATCACATTTCCAGTGGGTCAGAAGTTTACATACACTCAATTAGTATTTGGTAGCATTGCCTTTACATTGTTTAACTTGGGTCAAATGATTCAGATAGCCTTCCACAAGCTTCCCACATTAAGTTGGGTGAATTTTGGCCCATTCCTCCTGACAAAGCTGGTGTAACTAAGTCAGGTCTGTAGGCCTCCTTGCTCACACACGCTTTTTCAGTTCTGCCCACAAATTTTCTATAGAAGTGAGGTCAGGGCTTTGTGATGGCCACTCCAATACCTTGACTTTGTTGTCCTTAAGCCATTTTGCCACAACTTTGGAATTATGTTTGGGGTCATTGTGCATTTGGAAGACCCATTTGCGACCAAGCTTTAACTTCCTGACTGATGTCTTGAGATGTTGCTTCAATATATCCACATAATTTTCCTGCCTCATGATTCCATATATTTTGTGAACTGCACCAGTCCCTCCTGCAGCAAAGCACCCCCACAACATGACGCTGCCACCCTCGTGCTTCACGGTTGGGATGGTGTTCTTCGGCTTGCAAGCCTCCCCCTTTTTCCTCCAAACATAATGATGGTCATTATGGCCAAACAGTTCTATTTTTGTTTCATCAGACCAGAGGCCACTTCTCCAAAAAGTACAATATTTGTCCCCATCTGCAGTTGCAAACCGTAGTCTGTCTTATTTATGGCGGTTTTAGAGCAGTGGCTTCTTCCTTGCTGAGCGGCCTTTCAGGTTATGTCGATATAGGACTCATTTTACTGTGGATATAGATAATTTTGTACCTGTTTCCTCCAATATCTTCACAAGGTCCTTTGCTGTTGTTCTGGGATTGATTTGCACTTTTCGCACCAAAGTGCATTCATCTCTAGGAGACAGAAAGCGTCTCCTTCCTGAGCAGTATGACGGCTGCGTGGTCCCATGGTGTTTATACTTGTGTGCTATTGTTTGTACAGATGAACGTGGTACCTTAAGGCGTTTGGGAATTGCTACCAAGGATGAACCAGACTTGTGGAGGTCTACAATTTGTTTTCTGATGTCTTGGCTGATTTTATTTTGATTTTCCCATGATGTCAAGCAAAGAGGCACCGAGTTTGAAGGTAGGCCTTGAAATACATCCACAGGTACACCTCCAATTGACTCAAATTATGTCTATTAGCCTATCAGAAGCTTCTAAAGCCATGGCATAATTTTCTGGAATTTTCCAACCTGTTTATGGTCCAGACTGGGAGGACCTGACCTACGGCTGGGCGATATATTGAATGAATTAGATTCATTTGAATGTATGTTTTTACGCGATAATCCAAATGGCTGTATCGCAGAATCAAGTTTTTTTTTTTCTCGTTTTTATTAGAGTTTGTGTCCGATTGTTCTCGTGTTGTCTTTTTGGTCTCGTCCCGTTCGCTCCTTCTGTGTTGAGCACCTTCCCATTTATACCAGAGATCTGTATATAATGACGAGATGCTAATGTCTCCACCCTAACAATGGGAGTCATTGTCCCAAAGGAGGGAAGGCAGGTGACAAGCTCGGTTAATTAAAAATTAGCGCATATAAACGCCTTGGAGTTATTTTGGACAGATTTTGGAGAGAGTGAAACCTATCGCTTCGCCTCTTTCTCTCACTCACAACAACGAAGATAAGAGATCGCTTCTTACTCTCTGACAAATAGTTTCAACTCGCTATTTGCATTTGAGGTTGAAACACATGGATACATTATTTTACTGTAATAAAGGAGAAGTTAACCTTTCGAACCATACACTGTTTATGTTTAAACTCCTCAAAGCAGAGCACGGAAGTAACCAGTGGACATTTTTTTCTGGGAAAGTAATACTCAGTTTGTCGCGCGCGCATTACGGTACCACGTATCGCTAGCAGCTTTTTAGTCAAATAAAGATTGTTATACAAGTTGTTTAGTCTGTGTTTTATAAATGTACAATAATCCTAAAACAATTATATTAGGAATTGGCAACTCGTTCCCATTCCGAGAAATAAGGTAGGCCACTTGATTTCAACATCTGAATTAACTGGACAGGTAAGCATGCTGTTCAAACAGTTGGAGACGGACAGAAGGTTGTGTTCATAACAATTAACAATTTATTGCCAGCAGCATACCACCCTGCATACCACTACTGGCTTGCTTCTGAAGCTAAGCAGGGTTGGTCCTGGATGGGAGACCAGATGCTGCTGGAAGTGCTGTTGGAGGGCCAGTAGGAGGCATTCTTTCCTCTGGTCTAAAAAAAACATCCCAATGCCCCAGGGCAGTGATTGGGGACACTGCCCTGTGTAGGGTGCTGTCTTTCGGATGGGATGTTAAACGGGTGTCTTGACTCTCTGAGGTCGTTAAAGATCCCATGGCACTTATAGTAAGAATAGGGGTGTTAACCCTGGTGTCCTGCCTAAATTCCCAATCTGGCCCTCAAACCATCATGGTCACCTAATAATTCCCAGTTTACTATTGGCTCATTAATTCCCCTGTAACTATTCCCCAGGTTGTTGCTGCAAATGAGAATATGTTCTCAGTCAATTTACCTGGTAAAATAACAGATAAATAAAAATGAAACTGTTTTGCCTTGTTAGCTGAATTCAAAGCTTGGGATTATACCTAGATCCAATTTGGCTAAACTTGAAATAAAAATATTATCTGGCTACACACTAGCATGTGGGCTTTTGCTTGAGAGATTGTTTATGAGACCGGTGTACATTTTCTATAATGCCTGCTGCATTATTAGTGAATGTGCATTATGCATGGTTCTGGTTAAACTTTTAACAAAAAGACACTTTTTATAGACAGACCTGAAAACCAGATCAGTGATTATTGCACAAAAAAGCAGGTACAACTATTTTGATTAAATTATTAAATTATTGGTGGGTCTTATTGTTGTGGAAGGCATATATTCAGTTTATGTGTAATTTCACAAGCTCTGAATTTAAACATTATTGCTGACTGTTTTAAATGCAGTGTATTTGACATTTTAATTGTACAACAAAGCTTATTTAGAGAAAACAGTACCAGTCAAAAGTTTGGACACACCTTCTCATTCTTGGGTTTTTCTTTATTTTCACTATTTTCTACATTCTAGAATAATAGTGAAGACATCAAACTATGAAATAACACATATGGAATCATGTAGTAACCAAAAAAGTGTTAGACAAATCAAAATATGTTTTATATTTTAGATTCTTTAACGTAGCCACCCTTTTCCTTGATGACAGATTTTCTACCCTGTTGGCATTCTCTCAACCAACTTCACCTGGAATGCTTTTCCATAATATATAATAATATATAATAATATATAATAATATAATATATATAATATATATAACAGTCTTGAAGGAGTTCCCACATATAGTGAACACTTGTTGCCTGCTTTTCCTTCACTCTGCAGTCCATCTAATCCAAAACCACCTCAATTGGGTGAGGTCAGGTGATTGTGGAGGCCACGTAATTTGATGCAGCACTCCATCACTCTCCTCCTTGGTCAAATAGCCCTTACACAGCCTGGAGGTGTGTTGGGTCATTGTCCTGTCGAAAAAACAAATGATAGCCCCACTAAGCTCAAACCAGATGGGATGGCGTATCGCTGCAGAATATTGTGGTAGCCATGCTGGTTAAGTGTGCCTTGAGTTCTAAATAAATCACAGACAATGTCACCAGCAAAGCACCATCACACCTCCTCCTCCATGCTTCAAGGTGGGAACCACACATGTGGAGATGATCCATTCACCTACTCTGTTTCTCACAAAGACACAGCGGTTGGAACCAAAAATCTCAAATTTGGACTCATCAGACTAAAGGACAGATTTCCATCGGTCTAATGTCCATTGCTCGTGTTTCTTGGCCCAAGCCAGTCTCTTCTTATTGTTGCTGTCCATTAGTAGTGGTTTCTTTGCAGCAATTCGACCATGAAGGCCTAATTCACGCAGTCTCATCTGAACAGTTAATGTTGAAATATGTCTGTTACTTGAACTCTGTGAAGCATTTTTTGGTCTGCAATCTGAGGTGCTTCTACACCTGCATTGCTTGCTGTTTGGGGTTGTAGGCTGGGTTTCTGTACAGCACTTTGAGATATCAGCTGATGTACGAAGGGCTATATAAATAAATTGGATTTGATTTTATTTGATTTAGGTGCAGTTAACTCTAATGAACTTATCCTCTGCAACAGAGGTAACTCTGGGTCTTCCTTTCCTGTGGCGGTCCTCATGAGAACCAGTTTCATCATAGCGCTTGATGGTTTTTGTGACTGCACTTGAAGAAACTTTCAAAGTTCTTGACATTTTCCATATTGACTAACCTTCATGTCTTAAAGTAATGATGTACTGTCGTTTCTCTTTGCTTATTTGAGCTGTTCTTGCCATAATATGGACTTGGTCTTTAACTAAATAGGGCTACCTTCTTCTGTACCACCCCTACCTTGTCATAACAAAACTGATTGGCTCAAACGCATTAAGAAGGAAAGAAATTCCATAAATGTACTTTTAAGTCACATCTGTTAACTGAAATGCATTCCAGGTGACAACCTCATGAATCTGGTTGAGAGAATGCCAAGAGTGTGCAAAGCTGTCATCAAGGCAAAGGGTGGCTACTTTGAAGAATCTTAAAATAAAATATATTTAGATTTGTTTGACACTTTTTTGGTTACTACATGATTCCATATGTGTTATCTTCACTATTATTCTATAATGTAGAAAATTGTAAAAATAAAGAAAAACCCTTGAATGAGTTGGCGTGTCCAAACCTTTGACTGGTATTGTATATCGTTAATCGCCCATACGTTTGAAAAAAAACAAGATATGAGTTTTTAAGCGATATTGCCCAGCCCTAATCTCACCACAAGCTAACATTTAAAAGCAGTCACAGGTGTCTCTAACTCCTCTGCTGACATAGGTCTAGTGTAGTCAACCAGTTTATGCTCTTGATGTCCATTATCCTATACACCAATTTAAATGGCACTAGTCAATTATAAGGCTGGCATCTTATGCCACTGTGACTCTTTGCACAAAACAAATGAAGAAGAGGAACTGGGGGCACTGGTTTGTTTTTATTTAGTCTCAGGTTCATTATGTGTGTAGTTTATAACATTGCCAAATAGGACAGAGAACCTTCATGGATTATGCCTTTTAAGTAAACCTTATATCATACAGTATATCCTTTTCAATAGGTATCAACCAATATCAACATATGGGACTGTCTGGAAGGGAGGAGCTTTGTTTCAGCTCACCCAGTTCTAGACTAAAGGTGTCTGGACAGATAGACCATGTGAGATGTGTGGCACTGCATATAATCCTTCGTATCCCCCATTAATCACCATCGCCAAACAACCTTGAAATAGAATACCAACACTGACCTGTCACTTTATTGACACATTTCTTAACTGGCACACTTCCTAGAAAGAGAAAGAGAGAATTGCCTTTAATAATTCTGACATTTTTTCTCATATAAAAATGAATTTAATACAGTGTCTTCAGAAAGTATTCATACACATTGACTTATTCCACATTTTGTTATGCTACAGCCTAAATTCAAAATGGATTCAATAATTTTCTCCTCTCTCACCCATCTACACAACATAATGACAAAGTAAAAAATATGTTTTTAGAAATGTTAGTAAATAATGAAATATAGAAATATATCATTTACATAAGTATTCACACCCCTGAGTCAATACTTTGTAGAAGCAAATTAGGATGCAATTACAGTTGTGAGTCTTTCTGGATACGTCTCGAAGAGCTTTACACACCTGGATTGTACAACATTTGCCCATTATTCTTTTCAAATTCTTCAAGCTCTGTCAAATTGGTTGTTGATCATTGTTAGGCAACCATTTTCAGGTCTTGTCATAGATTTCTAAGTAGATTTAAGTCAAAACTGTAACTCGGACATTCACTGTCTTCTTAGTAAGCAACCCCATATAGATTTGGCCTTGTGTTTATGGTTATTGTCCTGCTGAAAGGGGAATTCATGAAAATATGGAGAGGGGTACTCAGTAATGTGATGCATTTGATTTTTCACAAACATAACACTTTGTATTCAGGACAAAAAGTGAATTGCTTTGCCACATTTTTAGGAGTATTGCTTAAGTGCATTGTTGCAAACAGGATGCGTGTTTTGGAATATTTTCTATTTTTTACAGGCTTCCTTCACTCTGTCAATTATTTTAGTATTGTGGAGTAAGTACAATGTTGTTGATCCATCCTCAGTTTTCCCCTAACTCTGTAACTATTTTAAAGTCACCATTGGCCTCATTGTGAAATCCCTGAGCGGTTTACTTCCTCTCCGGTGAATGAGTTAGGAACCGACAACTGCATCTTTGTAGTGACTGGGTGTATTGATACACCATCCAAAGTGTAATTGTCACGACTTCCGCTGAAGTCGGGTCCTCTCCTTGTTCGGTGGAGCTCGGCGGTCAGCGTCGCCGGTCTTCTAGCAATCTTCGATCCACTTTTCATTTTCCATTGGTTTTGTCTTGTTTTTCCTCACACCTGGTTTCAATTCCCTAATTTACTTGTTGTGTATTTATCCCTCTGTTCCCCCCATGTCTTTGTGTGGGATTGTTTATTGTAGTGCTTGTGCACGTTCCCCGGGAGTGCACAACAGGTTATTTTGTGCCCATTTATTCTTGTTGTTCTGGATGCCGTTGGTTTTGCTTAATACATCTCTGGCTAATACCAAGTTCTGCTCTCCTGAGCCTGACTTCTCTACCGTCCATTACGCACCCCGCTACAGTAATTAATGACTTCACCATCTACCAATAGGTGCCCTTCTTTGCGAGGCATTGGAAAACTACTCGACTGAGGGACCTTATAGATAATCGTATGTGTGGGGAACAGAGGTGAGGTTGTCAATCAAAGATCATGCTAAACACATATTACACACAGTGTGAGTCCATGCAATGTATAATGTGACTTGTTAAGCAAATGTGTACTCCTGAACTTATTAAGGCTTGCCATAACAAAGGAGTTGAATAATTATTGACTCAAGACATTTCAGCTTTTCATTTTTTATTAATTTATAAACATTTCCAAAAACACAATTATGGGTTATTGTGTGTA
Organism: Oncorhynchus keta; assembly: GCF_023373465.1. NCBI lineage: Eukaryota > Metazoa > Chordata > Actinopteri > Salmoniformes > Salmonidae > Oncorhynchus > Oncorhynchus keta. The sequence continues at coordinate 27,442,434 of NC_068452.1, forward strand.
GATCAGTGACACAACATCTCAATTTAATCCATTTAAAATGCAGGCTGTAACACAACAAATGTGGAAAAAGGGGTGTGAATACTTTCTGGCCCTTTATGTTTGAAGCTTTTAGGCTATTTTCATGTACATTTATCCCAATAAATATACAAAAGAAAATAACTAGCAATTTGTCATTCAAAAACTAGATTTAAAAAAATGTTTTATTAAATCAATGAAGCTCCTTTTTGCTTTGTAGTGTGGAATCCCAAAATCCTCACCCCCAGTTCTGGACAAAATCTCTTGCTACCATGGCAACAACCACATTAACAGGATTTGCTGTTTTATTCCTTGAAGGTATATGTCTCTAGAGTTGGAACATGTGCAGCAATGTGAGCTTGTTCTTTCATTCCTCCATCCCATACATTTTTTCCAATAGGGATTTGAACCTATGACAATATAGTATACAACAAGTTATTGCTCACATAAACTCTTAAATCATATGTAATTTGAAAGAATTACATCTAGTGAGGCAGATATAAGCTAAGGTTTCAACATCCTAATGTCAATGGCACAAAATAATGTGTCTGATGGATAACTGTGGATCTAAACTTTCCAATGATATATGATTAAAGGGTATACGTGAGCAAGAACTTGTTGTATACTGACATTGTCATAGGTTCAAATCCCTATGGGAGAAATGAATGTGATGGAGGGATGAAAGCAAGAGGGATAACACAGAGAAAGCTCCCATTGCTGCACTGCTATCACACATTTTACAACTCAAAGGACATTTCAAGAAAATCACTATGAGATATCGTCGACCCAAGTGAGCCCGACCGACCCCCCCTGGCTCATGGATTATTTGTCATTTGTTTGCAGTATAATTTTAAGCACTGCAGTGCACCACAGCTCCAGAATGATACACTTTGTTAAAAAAAAGATACAAGTCACAAATGCTTTAACCCCATTAGGCTGTATTTAAAAAAAGATATATATAACTGAAAAATTTAAGATGCACTTTGCAGAAATCGCTCCTCTATTTCCTGGTTGCTAAAGTTCTAATAGTCCACCTAATTGTGACAAAACAAGCAAGTATAGTGTAGAGAAAGAATCATTGTACCATCTAAACCGCTATAAAATAAATGTTCCATAACCAAAAATATTGTCTTTTCAGCTGTTTGAAGCTGGTGTACAAACCCGAAAGTAAAAGAAGTGAAATCAAAATTTAAGACTGGGAAGCAAAGAAATAGTGCACATAGAACAGATCTACCGCTTCTTAGACTTGCTTTCAAAGAGAATGACAGCTCTATAACTTACAGTTCCATATGAATTTGGTTGGGTTGCCCAAAAAGTGACACATTGCAGCTTTAAAAGTCACTGTTAGAGTTATCATTTAGCTTACGTTGATTATGAAGCTGTAGTATCAATATAAATTATCACTATAGTGTCAATAATCCTCCCAAATGTATGTGTCTTGTCGTTACGGAATTCTTCATTGTGTCATTGAACCCGTTCAGACACCAGTGTAACAAGTTAACTCTATGGGAGAATCACAATAATTAATCATTAATTAATTCATGACATAGTCACAAATTATTTACAGAATGGTCATTCAATTTTTTTTTATTAGACTAAAACTGTATTTGGCACTTAAGTTGTTAAGTGCCAGTTGTGTTAATGTCCATATTAGGCTGTGTGAATGATAACTGCAATATTGAATTCATTCATTTGTCAGGGAGCATGTGACAGTTTTCACAAAAGTGGACAAATTTCATACATTACACCGGATTTAGCGCAAGCTCATTTTGATCTATAGCCCCTGTTGCTCAAATTACAGAATGAAAAAGACATAGATCTACTGTGAATGATACAAGACACCCTGGAACAATATAAATAGGCCTGCAGTGAATGATACAAGATACACTGGAACAATAGAAATAGCCCTACTGTGAATGATACAAGATACCCTGGAACAATAGAAATAGCCTTACTGTGAATGATACAAGATACACTGGAACAATAAAAATAGCCCTACTGTGAATGATACAAGATACACTGGAACAATAGAAATAGCCCTACTGTGAATGATACAAGATACCCTGGAACAATAGAAATAGCCCTACTGTGAATGATACAAGATACCCTGGAACAATAGAAATAGCCCTACTGTGAATGATACAAGATACCCTGGAACAATAGAAATAGCCCTACTGTGAATGATACAAGATACACTGGAACAATAGAAATAGCCCTACTGTGAATGATACAAGATACCCTGGAACAATAGAAATAGCCCTACTGTGAATGATACAAGATACCCTGGAACAATAGAAATAGCCCTACTGTGAATGATACAAGATACACTGGAACAATAGAAATAGCCCTACTGTGAATGATACAAGATACACTGGAACAATAGAAATAGCCCTACTGTGAATGATACAAGATACACTGGAACAATAGAAATAGCCCTACTGTGAATGATACAAGATACCCTGGAACAATAGAAATAGCCCTACTGTGAATGATACAAGATACACTGGAACAATAGAAATAGCCCTACTGTGAATGATACAAGATACACTGGAACAATAGAAATAGCCCTACTGTGAATGATACAAGATACACTGGAACAATAGAAATAGCCCTACTGTGAATGATACAAGATACACTGGAACAATAGAAATAGCCCTACTGTGAATGATACAGGATACACTGGAACAATAGAAATAGCCCTACTGTGAATGATACACGATACCCTGGAACAATAGAAATAGCCCTACTGTGAATGATACAAGATACACTGGAACAATAGAAATAGCCCTACTGTGAATGATACAAGATACACTGGAACAATAGAAATAGCCCTACTGTGAATGATACAAGATACCCTGGAACAATAGAAATAGCCCTACTGTGAATGATACAAGATACACTGGAACAATAGAAATAGCCCTACTGTGAATGATACAAGATACCCTGGAACAATAGAAATAGCCCTACTGTGAATGATACAAGATACACTGGAACAATAGAAATAGCCCTACTGTGAATGATACAAGATACCCTGGAACAATAGAAATAGCCCTACTGTGAATGATACAAGATACACTGGAACAATAGAAATAGCCCTACTGTGAATGATACAAGATACACTGGAACAATAGAAATAGCCCTACTGTGAATGATACAAGATACCCTGGAACAATAGAAATAGCCCTACTGTGAATGATACAAGATACACTGGAACAATAGAAATAGCCCTACTGTGAATGATGCAAGATACCCTGGAACAATAGAAATAGCCCTACTGTGAATGATACAAGATACACTGGAACAATAGAAATACCGCAACACAACCTTTAAAAAGGAATATATGCAAATAGATCGTTTCACATCCAATGTTTTTATATCATCAATTTAGATTGAAATTGGAAAACGGTTTCTGTCTGTGCTTCTAAGGTACTGTATAGCCTTGCAGCTGCCATTGTGATTCACATTGTGCCTTCAGATCCTACTTTGTCTCCTTCTCACCACATTGAAGGCCTGGCAGAAGAGATTCACTTGATGTATAAATACCACATTTCACTGACCAATTATTGCTACTAGGTACTTGGAGTCACAGAATCCTGTTGGGTTTTTAACTCTCCAGTGAGAGTGGACGTGTGTGACATGTTCATTTGTGTGCAGCAACGTGAGGGTTGGCAAATAGCTGTGCTGCGACCAACATTTTGAATTACAAACAGGGAAATCTACATTGAGATTCAGGATGTCATACACTGCGAGATTTCATGAACGTGACCTTGGCTTTGAAGTTGGAAATCAACCACAAATTGTTAAAAAATGAGAGAGGGAAGAAGTAGGAGATTAAAGATACAGAGGGAGAAGATGAGAAATAGATAAGAGTGAGTCACTGCAGTATGCCGTTTGGATCAGCTTGGGATCTGATAGCATGCTTGTTTTAAAGGGCACTTCACTGTCTTATCATTCAACGCCCAATCCATCTCCCACACTCCTAAAATAACAAGAATCATGGTAACCATAACTGGTTGAACAGAAGAGGTGCACAATACTTAGGAAATCAGTGTGACCCTAATCTCAAGGGAAGTCACACAGTGTATGGATGAGGCAGCACAGAAAGGCGTCGATTCTAGAATCATGGAGAAGGGTAGAGAAAGGAAGAGAATTGAAGAGAAAGCGTGATGGATGGGTGAAGTTGAAAAAGGTCAAGTTGAAGAGATGAGATAGAGAGCCAAATAGATAGAGAGCAGCAGTTGTAATCTGGGCTTTAAGGCTTTCTATGGGTATTAAAGCCAGGACACTCATTAGATTGGACTGAGTGTTTCCCCTCAGCGCAGGCACTAATTGGATATGACAAAATCAGGGCCCTGACGTCAGATCAGTGGTGGAAAAAGTACCCAATTGTCATACTTGAGTAAAATTAAAGATATCTTAATAAAAAAAGACTCAAGTAAAAGTGAGTCACCAGGTAAAATACTACTTGAGTAAAAGTAAAAGTATTTTGTTTGAAATATACTTAAGTATCAAAAGTATTAAAAGTATCAAAAGTAGAAGTATAAATAATTACAAATTCTTTATATTAATTCTTTATCTTATATATATTTTTAATTTACAGATAGCCAGGGGCACACTCCAACACTCAGACATAATTTACAAACAAAGGATTTGTGTCTAGTCAGTCCACCAGATCAGATGCAGTAGGGATGACCAGGGATTTTCTCTTTAAGTGCATAAATTAGACAATTGTCCTGTCCTGCTAAGCTTTAAAAATTTAACAAGAACTTTTGCATGTCAGGGAAAATGTATGGAGTAAAAAATACTTTAGGAATGTAGTGAAGTAAAAGTTGTCAAAAATATAAAGTAAAGTACAGTTACCCCCAAAAACGACTTAAGTAGTACATTCAAGTATTTTTACATAGGTACTCTACACCACTGTGTCTGAGGGATGGCGTGCACACCGTATGGCAACGATGCTAAGCCAAGCCATGTATACACGGTGAGCTAATGATGCTTTCTAGACACAAATAGGCTCTGAATCCAAGCTTTGAGAAGGATATGAGGGAAAAGGTCTGTCTGTCTGTCTGTCTGTCTGTCTGTCTGTCTGTCTGTCTGTCTGTCTGTCTGTCTGTCTGTCTGTCTGTCTGTCTGTCTGTCTGTCTGTCTGTCTGTCTGTCTGTCTGTCTGTCTGTCTGTCTGTCTGTCTGTCTGTCTGTCTGTCTGTCTGTCTGTCTGTCTGTCTGTCTGTCTGTCTGTCTGTCTGTGTTAATTCAATTATTGGCTCTCTGCAGAGCAAAGAACATTCAAGGTGAACAACACTAACACTGCATGTGCCTTGTAAATTGGTTCATTGGTTGTAACAAATATAGTAGGTATTTATGAGAGAGGAGAAAGAGAGAATAGAGAGAGAAAGAATCAAACAGAGAGAGAGACAGTTAGAGAGAGAGAGAGAAAGAATCAAACAGAGAGAGAGACAGAGAGAGAGAGAGAGAGAGAAAGTATAAAAGGGGGTAACTTGAGATGAGAACCAGAGAAATAAACAGCATGAAAGACGTTATTCAGTGTGGCCAAAGTTCAAAGTCAGCGCCGAGAGGCATTCACAGTAACATACCCCAACATGAAGAAGTTGAACACTGAGGGGGAAATTATGCCTTTGATTGGATCTGATGTGACTTCTCATATTGCAGTCTCATTTAATGTTATACACTTGAGGTTCCCCATCGTCCCCTTACATTCTGCTTTTACATCGCCGAGGTTTTCTCATGGAGTCGAAGACTTTGGCTATCCTTTAAATGTGGTCAAAATGCATTCATTTGGATTGAAATGAGAGATTTCAGAGCCATATTCAGTTTAAACAGACCAACCTAACCCACCAATAAAATATACATTTAATGAGAAATAACAGTTAATTTTGGTAACATTTCTGATCATTGAACATTACAGCAAATAGTCAATGTATATACTTGCCATATGTAGACTTTTACTACTCAATCTAATTGGTTACAGATTTGGTCATTTTCATTGTACACATCCTCGGATGTTGGGTTCAAAACATCATGACTGGAACTGAATTGAACCCGATATAATATAAACACTGGGTATACAAAACATGTTTTCCCATGACATAGACTGACCAAGTGAAAACTAAGATCCCTTATTGATGATATTATTAATCTGTGTCAGACAATACCTTTAGTGCAACAGTAAACAAATCAGGAGAAAACAAACTCTGCGAACCTACAGCAGAGGTTTTCTAAAGAACTTTGTAGGCATAGTAAGTCTTGCGTAATGTTTGCGAAGTCTGCCCACGAGAGATTATAGACACAGTCACAGCTAAGCATACCCTTATTACACATGCATCTCTTACTGAATAGAACACACCAATGAACTAATCATATATCCAGATAATATTATGCTATTCTAATGACTTACTGCATATGTCATTTTTTATAAGCATGTCAGACAACACTGGGTATATTTATACCCCTGTCATTCATGCTATTTGTGTGTTAAGTGCAGGGTTGGGTAGGTTACTTTCTAAATGTAATCTGTTACAGTTACTAGTTACCTGTCCAAAATTGTAATCGGTAACGTTTGGATTACCCAAACTCAGTAATGTAATCGGATTACATTCAGTTACTTTTAAATTACTTTCCCCTGAAGAGGCATTAGAAGAAGACAAAAAATGTATGTTACCAATTGAACCACATCTATTGCAGGATAAATCAATGTAAAGTTTACATAGCTGGCCATATATGGATGTTAAATTTTACTTTATGGGTTGGTTATGTAGGCTTCTCCTAACCCATCACTTTCTACGAGATATAATAATACGATTAAATTATATCCTTACATTAAAAACCAAGGTCTGTCAGAATTCCAGTTATTGTAATAAATGTTATACCCCTTGATCTTCAAGAATAGGACTTGGAAATATGCAAGTATAGATTAGCCATAATGTTTTACCTGAGCACCAAAATGAAGGACTTATTAGCCAGCCCTACTCCGTTGTTTATGATTTTGTTGTCATGGTGAACTGATTGGGCTCATTGATTCGAGTTGAAAAATGAATGCTGTGCTCATGGAATGGCATGCTTTGATCAATAATAAATTATATCCGTGTCGCCGTAGACTACACCACTGCTGTCATCCTTACCTCCAAGAGTTTATTCAAATTGGATAATCTTTGGATGCCGACAGTAGTCGCACCATTGGAAGACATAGCTTGGACTGTAGCCTACAAAAGCCTATTCCTGCTCTTTTCCCACGAGCCATCAAACACATTTGGTGTGTCGTCATAGTGGTCTTTGACTTGTGGTCAGACTCACTCAGGTAGAACAAACTTAAATTTGAGCCTTTTTTCAATGCTGATTTGACTGTTATTAAGAGAACAGAGAAGTGTCAAAATTTGTCGTAAACATCCTTTCTGAATGTAATCCTTGAAGTAATCATCTAGTTTGTCAAAAGTATCTGTAATCCGATTACAAATGTTTTGCTTGTAACTTTACGGATTACAGTTACCGTGTTTTGTAATCCCTTACATGTAACGGACTTCCCCGACACGGGTTAAGTGGATGTTCAGACTGTTGGCTCATGGAGCGTAGAGTCTATATTGAACTTCCCCAGATTTCCTCCTGCTCCCACACTTCAGTCCAGCCTTGTGGTTCAGTGGTCACACCCACACTGTTGAAAATGTACAGGTAGATGGAGCGAGATAGCGGGTGTGTGTGTGTATGATAGAGAAAGAGAGAGAGAGAGAGAGAGAAAGAGAGAGAAATGTTTCTGAGAGATGAAATGAGGATAGAGAGATAAAAAAAATAAAACGTGACAGGGAGTGATGGGAGGCAAAGCATCAGATGGTGAAAAGAAAGGAAAACGGGAATAACCTTTAAGCCACTCTCAGATTGTCACTTACAGCTGTTTACTGAGAGCTGAGAAAAGGATACACATGCAATTAGGGAGAGGTTGGAAAACACTCATAGTGGAAGAGGGAGACTGGTATGGAAACACTCATAGTGGAAGAGGGAGACTGGTATGGAAACACTCATAGTGGAAGAGGGAGACTGGTATGGAAACACTCATAGTGGAAGAGGGAGACTGGTATGGAAACACTCATAGTGGAAGAGGGAGACTGGTATGGAAACACTCATAGTGGAAGAGGGAGACTGGTATGGAAACACTCATAGTGGAAGAGGGAGACTGGTATGGAAACACTCATAGTGGAAGAGGGAGACTGGTATGGAAACACTCATAGTGGAAGAGGGAGACTGGTATGGAAACACTCATAGTGGAAGAGAGAGACTGGTATGGAAACACTCATAGTGGAAGAGGGAGACTGGTATGGAAACACTCATAGTGGAAGAGAGAGACTGGTATGGAAACACTCATAGTGGAAGAGGGAGACTGGTATGGAAACACTCATAGTGGAAGAGGGAGACTGGTATGGAAACACTCATAGTGGAAGAGGGAGACTGGTATGGAAACACTCATAGTGGAAGAGGGAGACTGGTATGGAAACACTCATAGTGGAAGAGGGAGACTGGTATGGAAACACTCATAGTGGAAGAGGGAGACTGGTATGGAAACACTCATAGTGGAAGAGGGAGACTGGTATGGAAACACTCATAGTGGAAGAGGGAGACTGGTATGGAAACACTCATAGTGGAAGAGAGAGACTGGTATGGAAACACTCATAGTGGAAGAGAGAGACTGGTATGGAAACACTCATAGTGGAAGAGGGAGACTGGTATGGAAACACTCATAGTGGAAGAGAGAGACTGGTATGGAAACACTCATAGTGGAAGAGGGAGACTGGTATGGAAACACTCATAGTGGAAGAGAGAGACTTGTATGGAAACACTCATAGTGGAAGAGGGAGACTGGTATGGAAACACTCATAGTGGAAGAGAGAGACTGGTATGGAAACACTCATAGTGGAAGAGAGAGACTGGTATGGAAACACTCATAGTGGAAGAGAGAGACTGGTATGGAAACACTCATAGTGGAAGAGAGAGACTGGTATGGAAACACTCATAGTGGAAGAGAGAGACTGGTATGGAAACACTCATAGTGGAAGAGAGAGACTGGTATGGAAACACTCATAGTGAAAGAGAGAGACTGGTATGGAAACACTCATAGTGAAAGAGAGAGACTGGTATGGAAACACTCATAGTGGAAGAGAGAGACTGGTATGGAAACACTCATAGTGGAAGAGAGAGACTGGTATGGAAACACTCATAGTGAAAAAGAGAGACTGGTTTGGAAACACTCATAATGAAAGAGAGAGACTGGTATGGAAACACTCATAGTGAAAAAGAGAGACTGGTTTGGAAACACTCATAGTGAAAGAGAGAGACTGGTATGGAAACACTCATAGTGAAAAAGAGAGACTGGTTTGGAAACACTCATAGGGGAACAGTGATATACAGTTCATTATTCATAGTTGCTGTCATTATTATGTTGCTATCCCATTCATCTCTATTCTGTTTCTCTCTCTGTAACCATATGTTTGGCACAGAACCTTTCTGTCGCCGTGGCAATGGGGCTATGTAGGCATGGGCCTCCAAGTGCCAAGCCCTGTTGGCTGGTGATCTTCCTGGCGAGGGTAGGGAAGTTGGAGCTGGAGCCTGGAGGGTGCATGCGGACAGGAAATGAGGCCGCAAGCAAGGAATTATGGGATTGGCAAGCACCCCAAAACCACCGTAAATTAAAGGGGCTCAGAGCAAAAGGGATGGCGTTGAAATAGCCTGCATACTGTACGAATCTGTTCTGTGTGTATCTGCCTAAGATCTGAGATCTGTCTCTGATCTAAATACGTTTTATTTTACAACTCATTTATTTTTCTCCCAAATTTTACTGTCATTCTATTTTTGTAAACATTGCTATAGAATGTCCAAATGTTCATGTCCTTCATCGACTTTACTCATCTGTGGCATCCTTGTTCAAAGTAAAACCCCAACAGAAGGACGCCAGGGGACTGTCTGCAAAAAAAGGTTCCCCTGACCACATGCAGACACCTCCCACTATCCACCTGCAGAGGGCAGACTAACTCTACTGAGCAGGGACTGTAAACGGCTTTATACTGGTACATTGACTACAGTTGAGAGATTAGGGAAAAGATGATCAGGGTTTTGCGGTGTTATATTATTCACATGCAGCCCATAGGTTTATGCTGTCTAATTCACAACTGAATATGGCCTGAACATAGTTCATCTCCATGGGTTAAATAACTGATTACATGTAAAATGCTTAAAAAAAACTGATATTTTTTTATAGTTAATCCTTACAGTCAACATTTCATAATTCTTAAACAGTTCTCGGAAGCACTACACTGAGTAATGACTGTGTTAGTCTATACATGAACATGAGTGTGGACAATGTCATTGTCATGACCATCTCTAAACTATAGAGAGAGTCTGCTAAAGAGAGGGAGTTGATGGGGTTTGTTGAGTACATCCCTGCTGTGCTCTGTGCTCTGTGTATGTGTCTGTCTGTGGACTGGCTGTGTGTCACTTGCTGGTTACATTCTGTGTTGGCATGTTGTGTTAGTGGCTCAACACATGTTATTACACAGACCTCAACAAACCACATACAGACAGAGGGAGTGAGGGGAGAGAGAGAAGGGGTGAGAGAGAGGGTCAGAGAGAGAGAGGTGGTGAGCCACTACCGATCCCTTTTTCGTTTGTCTGTTGGTTTTGTCTTATTAGTTTCACCTGTGTGTATTTTAGTTTAATTAGCATCCTTATATATAGTAGGTTGTCCCGCCCTTGTTTTGTGCGGGATTGTTTTTGTTACTCTGTTGTATGGTGGTTTTCGTGTGGTTATTCTCCGGACTATTTTGGTCCTGTGTTTGGGCTGGTCAATTGTATGCGCCCTGTATGTTGGCGTGACCGTTTTTGTGCGCCGGATAATAAATTGACAATCTACTGAACCCTGCTCTCTGCGCCTGATTCCACCCACCACTCCTAGTAAATCGTGACAGAGAGTGTCAGAGGGCAGAGAGTGCACCAAAGGTGGGAGGGAAATTAAATTAAATCTGTGACTGATCAAATATAGATGAAAAGCAAGAAATCATAGGAAAATGAAAGAGTGAATGTGTCCCAGTAAAAAGTACAGGTGTTTAACTCAGACATGATGAGGGGTAGAACCAGGACTAGGATTATTATAAGAGAAATTCAGCTATAAAGTTCAGGACTGGGATTATTATAAAACATGTTATGCCCTACATAGACAGAGAAATTCAGCTATAAAGTTCAGGACTAGGATTATTATAAAACATGTTATGCCCTACATAGACAGAGAAATTCAGCTATAAAGTTCAGGACTAGGATTATTATAAAACATGTTATGTCCTACATAGACAGAGAAATTCAGCTATAAAGTTCAGGACTAGGATTATTATAAAACATGTTATGCCCTACATAGACAGAGAAATTCAGCTATAAAGTTCAGGACTAGGATTATTATAAAACATGTTATGCCCTACATAGACAGAGAAATTCAGCTATAAAGTTCAGGACTAGGATTATTATAAAACATGTTATGCCCAACATAGACAGAGAAATTCAGCTATAAAGTTCAGGACTAGGATTATTATAAAACATGTTATGCCCTACATAGACAGAGAAATTCAGCTATAAAGTTCAGGACTAGGATTATTATAAAACATGTTATGCCCTACATAGACAGAGAAATTCAGCTATAAAGTTCAGGACTAGGATTATTATAAAACATGTTATGCCCTACATAGACAGAGAAATTCAGCTGTAAAGTTCAGGACTAGGATTATTATAAAACATGTTATGTCCTACATAGACAGAGAAATTCAGCTATAAAGTTCAGGACTAGGATTATTATAAAACATGTTATGCCCTACATAGACAGAGAAATTCAGCTATAAAGTTCAGGACTAGGATTATTATAAAACATGTTATGCCCAACATAGACAGAGAAATTCAGCTATAAAGTTCAGGACTAGGATTATTATAAAACATGTTATGCCCTACATAGACAGAGAAATTCAGCTATAAAGTTCAGGACTAGGATTATTATAAAGCATGTTATGCCCAACATAGACAGAGAAATTCAGCTATAAAGTTCAGGACTAGGATTATTATAAAACATGTTATGCCCTACATAGACAGAGAAATTCAGCTGTAAAGTTCAGGACTAGGATTATTATAAAACATGTTATGCCCTACATAGACAGAGAAATTCAGCTATAAAGTTCAGGACTAGGATTATTATAAAACATGTTATGCCCTACATAGACAGAGAAATTCAGCTGTAAAGTTCAGGACTAGGATTATTATAAAACATGTTATGTCCTACATAGACAGAGAAATTCAGCTATAAAGTTCAGGACTAGGATTATTATAAAACATGTTATGCCCTACATAGACAGAGAAATTCAGCTATAAAGTTCAGGACTAGGATTATTATAAAACATGTTATGCCCAACATAGACAGAGAAATTCAGCTATAAAGTTCAGGACTAGGATTATTATAAAACATGTTATGCCCTACATAGACAGAGAAATTCAGCTATAAAGTTCAGGACTAGGATTATTATAAAACATGTTATGTCCTACATAGACAGAGAAATTCAGCTGTAAAGTTCAGGACTAGGATTATTATAAAACATGTTATGCCCTACATAGACAGAGAAATTCAGCTGTAAAGTTCAGGACTAGGATTATTATAAAACATGTTATGCCCTACATAGACAGAGAAATTCAGCTGTAAAGTTCAGGACTAGGATTATTATAAAACATGTTATGTCCTACATAGACAGAGAAATTCAGCTATAAAGTTCAGGACTAGGATTATTATAAAACATGTTATGTCCTACATAGACAGAGAAATTCAGCTATAAAGTTCAGGACTAGGATTATTATAAAACATGTTATGCCCTACATAGACAGAGAAATTCAGCTATAAAGTTCAAGTATAGATTCCAAAAAAGAGAAGACAAACTGAGCTCAGAGTTGGTTGTGGATAATTAGTGGGGAGCCTATAGCCAAAGGAAAGGAACTCCACAGAGGAGAAAAGTACTGTTGTGCTGAGGAATGAAAAAAGAGAAAGAAAGAGAGAGGGAGTGAATAAGATTGAGAATTATTTATAGATGAGCGGACTGTTGCATTTACGTCTTTGTGGTTATGCATAACAATCACTATGGGGATTTGGTTTGAGGAAATGCTTCTAAAACAGATTGCAAAGGGCAGAGTTTGCCTGTCCACTGCTTTCATGCCATTGAACTCACCACCCTTTTATGAAAGCCATGATTCTTTATGTGAATGTGCAATTTTATGTACAGTCAAAAGTTTGGACACACCTACTCATTCAAGGGTTTTTCTTTATTTTTTTTTATTATTTTCTACATTGTAAAATAATTGTGAAAACGTCCAAACTATGAGATAACACATATGGAATCATGTAGTAAACCAAAAAAGTGTTAAACAAATTAAAATATATTTTATATTTAAGATTATTCAAAGTAGATTCCACTAAAGGTTCCCCTAAAGAGGCACAATGGCATAAGATTCCAGACTTATAATTGACTAGTGCCAAATACATTGGTTTATAGGATAATGGACATCAAGAGCATAAACTGGTTGACTACACTAGACCTATGTCAGCAGAGGAGTTAGAGACACCTGTGACTGCTTTTAAATGTTAGCTTGTGGTGAGATTAAGGCCGGGCAATATCGCTTAAAACTCATAGCCGATTAACGATATACAGTACCAGTCAAAGGTTTGACTGTGCCTTCACAACTCATTCAAGGGTTTTATTTTGTTTTTACTATTTTTTACATTGTATAATAATAGTGAAGACATCAAAACTATGAAATAACACATATGGAATCATGTGGTAACCAAAAAAGTGTCAAACAAATATATTTTAGATTTGAGATTCTTCAAAGTAGCCACCCTTTGCCTTGATGACAGCTTTGCCCACTTTTGGCATTTATTTCAAAGTGTTGATGTCTTCACTATTATTTTACAATATAGAAAATAGTCAAATAAAGAAAAATCCTTGAATGAGTAGGTGTGTCCAAACTTCTCTGCATGTGTCTCTGTGTGTGTACTGTTCGCATTTGACACCACATGTTATCCTGTCTTGTGTCAGTGTATCTCTGTTACAGTGAATGTGTGTGTTTGTGAATGTACCAAACGTGTGATTAAATCCACGTACAGGATGTGACTGTACTGTCTGTTTAGGTATTTGATATGTCTGAGTGTGTATGTATGTACTTCAAACTGCTGACAGGGTAGAATGAGTGTTGGCATTGTGCAGGACAGTTTGTTGATATTGGTACTGAGGAAGTGTAGGGAAACTGAGGCAAGAGAGACTGAGATGACTTAAAAAGAGAACGTTGGATAGTGATCTCAGACAAGGAATAGAATTAGATTAAACTGTGGAATGGAGACAGAACTATACTCACACACACATACTGTATGCATACACGCATACACGCACACACACACTTTTCAAAGTCTACCTCTCTCCTTGACTGACCCCACTTATTGATACAATTAAACCCATCCTTGAATAAACCTTAACAGCTTGCACATGTATCCTATACACAGACATGCTGTCACGTTGACAAATCCAAACCGTTGTCTAGCGAGCCCAAACATCCAGGAACACCACATGGTGTTCACATGGTATGGTATGAAATGAAATACTTGGTATGAAAACAAGTATTATCATAATTGTTGACAAAGCTGCACAGAGATATTGCTGCAATAAATAGTTTTTCCTCCTTGATTTTGTATAATTCACAAAGGGCATATACAAGAGAATGTAGAGCAATTAATTTAAAAGGAAATGGCAGACAAAACACAATGAATTAATTCAGGAAATAATTTATAATTGGTGTTTAAGTAATAACCTGTTGGGCGGTGGAGAGAGAGATGTTTGGATTTGGCAATGTTCAGCTAGCTGCCTGTTCCTCCTTCCCACTGACAGTTAGAGGAGACGTGTTTGTTGCTGAGATGTGGGACTGAATAAACATACTTTATTGGCCAAGCAAGAGGAGAAATAGCACACACCAAAGAACAACTCTGCCATGACAAGTACCTGTCATGAATGCATATTCTACAAGAGCCAGCTGAAATGTTAAACCTGAAGAGCATATACTTTACAGTTCTGATTAATTGAAGCGTTAACTTAGCAAACTTTCACTCCACCCTGCACAAGGCCCACGCAGGCTTGTCACAGGCCAGCTAGGGACTGGGACAGTAGTGGGACCATTGTTGGCTCATAGGGAGACGGTCTTAAGTAATGTCTGCATACGTTCAGTCTCGTAACTGGACGAAGTATTGGTGGAGCTACGGCATGATATCACACGGTTGTTTACTGTTTGTATTTCCTCATTTCATTGAGTCATTTTCTAAATGTGTCTGTAGCTAAATGTGTCTACTGTCTTCTAATAACGTAAGACAGTGAATCATAGCAACGACTATTACAAAA
The DNA here is from genome assembly GCF_023373465.1 of Oncorhynchus keta. Taxonomy (NCBI): domain Eukaryota; kingdom Metazoa; phylum Chordata; class Actinopteri; order Salmoniformes; family Salmonidae; genus Oncorhynchus; species Oncorhynchus keta. The sequence goes on from NC_068452.1 coordinate 27,457,906, forward strand.
ATACGTTGGAAAAATAGCTGGAAAAACACAAGTGTTGGCCAAGATAGGCTTTACTATAGAAGCTTGGTTATGGTTTTGGGTTTGGAGTGAATGTTAGCCCAGTGTTTTTGTGGGTTCTGTTCTCCCACTGACCAGAAAACCAGCCGATAGAGCCCCAATGTAGAGCTATACCTGTTAGACAGCTTCAAATAGAGAGAAGACTGTCTTGAGTGTGAATGTTTTGAGACCTGATGTGTTGGGTTACGGTAATCTAACTTCCACATTGAGTGTGTGGCATTGTCAAGAAAACAATTTCTCTGGGTCACTGGGTCTTGGTCCAGACGCTGGCTTTAGAGCCAGACACACAGGTGCACTATGTTAGTCACAACTGGACCCGTCGGCTCGGGTGACTGTCTCTCATCCTGTTTTTCATTTAGACAGTAGTTTTCAGTGCAGGGTGCATCTGGCACAGTTTGTTTTGTGGCTTTTCTTTTGGAATGACATCCAGAACATTTCTCTTGAGGTAAATATTTAGATTGTAAAAAGACAGAGGGTGATAGGTGAAAACAGGACAGCAATTGTGTAAGAGAGAGTAAGAGCGTGTAAGAGAGAGTAAGAGAGGGAGAGAGCAGAGAAAAGACAAGAGGAGAGAGAGGGGGAAATATACCGCTAGTTTAGAGTAAAGAAATACAAAGGGAAAAAAGAGTGAGAGATGGTGAAAAAACATGGACACCGCTGTCAATATTTCCATGCTCTCACTCTCACTCTCTCCATTTCTTTCCGTTTCCCTCCTACTCTCTCTTTCTGCCTCTGTCTTTCTGTCTCTCCCCTAGATGTTTTGAAAAAAATATCTAAATCAAACAAGACTATCTTGGCACTGAAACGAGCTGGCCGTGTTCCAAAGCTCTTAAATAAATATAAATACCAGTGAAAGCAAGACAAAAATAACATAAATACACACATATGCTCCCTCTCATGTTTGTCTTGTTGCATTGCTCTCTCTCTTATGATCCCTCTCCCTTTTCTTTCAGCCTCTCTCCTTCCTGTTGATGTTTGTAGAAGGAAATAGGATCTTTAATATTGCCATTAGATATTCAACTTCAGCACGACTGCTCATGCCCAGTGTTGTAACCCTAATATGACCACATCACTAACCCTGTATGAACCAGAGTGCCAAACATCTGTTTGACAACCTGTGCCTACGCCCCTGCCTTAATTTTGACTGTGCCTTCAGAAAGTATTCATACCCCTTGACTTATTCTACATTTTGTTGTGTTACAGCCTGAATTCAAAATGGATTAAATAGATGTTATCTCTCTCGCCGATCTACACACAATACCTCACAATGACAGAGTGAAAATGTTTTAAGAATTTTTTGGGAATTTCAAATTTGTTGAAATGAAAATACAGAAATAATCAATTTACATAAGTATTCACACCCCTGAGTCAATACTTTGTAGAAGCACATTTGGCAGTGATTATAGCTGTGAGTCTTTCTGGGTAAGTCTCTATTAAGGGTGTTTCACCATTGGTCAATTGTTGTGAATTTAGTGCGGTTTGCTTAACTTTGTGTGCAGTAAAAACACTCCAAAGGAACTCAGACCACTCAAATAAACCCCGAAGAGAACCTAACTGAGAGTTCAGTTCGCTTGTATTCCGTGGTCCGGTTCCCCTTTTTAGGGCAATGTGAACACAAAGCTGCACAGGTTCGCTTGTAATTAATCCCGCACCACACACTAACCTCCCCTGCCATAGCCACTCACATTGCTGCCACAAAAGAAAGAAATTAATGTTGGGCATGTTCGCGGAAAATACGTGTGCTGTTTTTGGAAATTGCTTAGCGACTGTCAAGGATGCACAGGCATTCCAAAATATATGTGGAGTTTTTAGTTCAGATTATTTGTTTTGAATATGTAATCTGTAGGCTAAGAGGGCTTCATAAACTGGTTGGTCGATTGTGGGGTTTGAATAGTGTAGGAAGACAAAACTATACCTGGTAAGAATCACAACATAGAGTTCAAAATCTGGTCTAGCTCTTAAAGGGGCAGTAGCCTACATTAGGTGTGCATTTTCCAATTATAGCATTATTTAATCTGCATTTATTATTCTGCTATTTATTCTGTTACCAATAAAATGTGCAAATTAATAGTATCTTCTGATTACACTTATTATGTCTCACCTTTTAACTAAATGCTATCTATTAGCTTCCAAAATGTAAGTAGGTATATGGTAGAGTATATCTAGCTGTCCAATAACACATTCTGATGTGGAATGGCTTATCCTGCAGTTTGTAAAACCCACAGGGTACTGAGGGAATGTTGGGAAAAGATCTTGGTTCCTTTCTAAACATAGCAATGAGAATGCAAAGAGGATTTGGATCACAAAATAGGTGAAGTGAACTGGAAAAATAGTTCAAATCAATGCAAACTTTATTGGTCACATACACATGGTTAGCAGATGTTAATGTGAGTGTAGCGAAATGCTACACTAACAAGTAATCTAACAATTCCCCAACAACTACCTAATACACACAAATCTAAAGGGATGAAATAAGAATATGTACATATAAATATATGAATGAGCGATGGCCGAGCGGCATAGGCAAGATGCAATAGATGGTATAATTTAATTTTTAATTTTACCTTTATTTAACCAGGCAAGTCAGTTAAGAACATATTCTTATTTTCAATGACGGCCTGGGAACAGTGGGTTAACTGCATGTTCAGGGGCAGAACGACAGATTTGTACCTTGTCAGCTCGGGGGTTTGAACTTGCAACCTTCCGGTTACTAGTCCAACGCTCCAACCACCAGGCTACGCTGCCACCCCAAAGATATAAGATAAAGTATATACATATCAGATGAGTAATGTAAGTTATGTAAACATTATTAAAGTGGCATTGTTTAAAGGGACTAGTGAGTCTCTATGTAGGCAGCAGCCTCTCTGAGTTAGTGATTGCTGTTTAACAGTCTGATGGCCTTGAGATAGAAGTTGTTTTTCAGTCTCTCGGTCCCAGCTTTGATGCACCTGTACTGACCTCGCCTTCTGGATGGTAGCGGGGTGAACAGGCAGTGAACAGGCAGCTGAGTCCTCATTCAGTCCTCTGCAAGGGCAGTGTGAATACAACGAGAACTGAGATCTAGCTCTTTAAACATTTTTTAACCCGAGTTCACTTTAAAGAGGACTGATATAGGTTATTTTAAAGAGGACTATATGTGAAAACCATAATAAGAGATTTCCACACCTGGATTGTGCAACATTTGCCCAAAATTATTTAAAAAAAATTCAAGCACTGTCAAATTGGTTGTTCATCATTGCTAGACAACCATTTCCAGGTCTTGCCATATATTTTCACGTAGATTTAGGTCAAAAATGGAACATTCACTGTCTTCTTGGTAAGCAACTCCAGTGTAGATTTGGCTTGTTTTAGGTTATTGTCTTGCTGAAAGGTGAATTGTTGGAAAGCAGACTGAACCAGGTTTTCTTCTTGTATTTTGCCTGTGCTTAGCTCCGTTCGGAACGATTAGAAGCATACCCACAACATGATGCTATCACGGGTAACTTGGTGCGTGAGGGAAGAATCAGGCGCAGAGAGCATATAGTTCCACAGGAAGACGTGCACTTTTAATATCGCACTGAGAATAATGTCCAACAACACAGGGCGAGGAAAATGTGGACCAACCCAACACACAGGGTACCAGGTCCAGAGCACGAACACCGAAAAACATACACACGTAACATATGAGTAATTCTGCATGAAACAAGGGTGGGTAAACTTACTTTAAATAAGGAAGCCCATCAAGCACACAAATAGACACAGGTGCAACTAATAAGACAAAACCAACAGACAAACGAAAAAGGGATCGGTGGCGGCTAGTAGGCCTGTGACGACGACCGCCGAGCAACGACCGAACAGGCAGGGGAGCCAACTTCGGCGGAAGTCGTGACAGATGCAGCCACTATGCTTGAACATTTGGAGAGTTGTACTCAGTAATGTGCCACGTTTTCTTGCAAACAGGATGCATGTTTTAGAATATTTGTGTTCTGTACAGGCTTCCTTCTTTCACTTTGTCAATTAGATTAGTATTGTGGAGTAACTACAATGTTGTTGATCCATCCTCAGTTTTCTCCTATCACAACTGTTTTACCATTGGCCTCATGGTGAAATCCCTGAATGGTTTCCTTCATCTCCGGCAACTGAGTTAGGAAAGATGCCCGTGGCTTTGTAGTGACTGGGTGTATGGATACACCATCCAAAGTGTAATGAATAACTTCACCATGCTCAAAGGGATATTCACCAATCTACCAATGTGGTAGGTGTGCCCTTCTTTGAAAAAACATCCCTGGTCATTGTGGTTGAACCGTTATTTGAAATTCACCTCTCAACTGAGGGACCTTACAGTTAATTGTATGTGTGAGATGAAGAGATGAGGTAGTCATTCGAAAATCATGTTAAACACTATTATTGCACACAGAGTGAGTCCATTACAACTTATTACATGACTTGTTAAGCACATCTTTATTCCTGAACTTATTTAAGTCCTAGTTATTGACTCAAGACATTTCAGCTTTTAATTTTTTATTCATTCGTAAACATTTTCAAAAACATAATTCCACTTTGACATTGTGGGTATGGTGTGTAGGCCACTGACAAAACATCTACATTTGATACATTTTAAATTCAGGCTGTAACACAATCACATGTGGGAAAAGTCAAGGGGTGTGAATACTTTCTGAAGGCACTGTATCTGTCTGGCTCTTCACCTTCTGTTTGTTGCCCTTTGGGCAGGTCTGGTTTCACTGAGTTATTCCTAGAACATTCCAACTTAAGTGAGGTTACATAAGTGAGATTGCATAAGGGATTTATATTCTCATCTGAGCTGAAATCTAAAGAGGTTATTACATAAAACCAACTGTAGAACTATACTCAAATAGTCCTAGATATGATTAGTATAATAAATGCATCACCCCACTATGCAGTTAAGAACACTGTTTTGGCAGTCAAAAACATGAAAGGACAAGGACTGGCACTATAGTCAAAATTCTACATGACATTTTCATAAAGTGTTGATGATAAATAGTGGAGTCAGTCCGTGTGGAGTTTGTATGCTACTTGCTCTTTTCATGCCATGCTGTCATGTTGGTAAACAGCAGTAAATATTGTCAGGTAGCTGTGATAGAGCAGGTAACTCCGCTACTGGTCTTCCTCTCTATTCCTCTCCTCCATCCCGCTCTCGTTCTCTGTTTACACCCTGTCTGTTTTGCATCATTCCACTCCACCTTTCCATAATCTGTTTTTCAGCTAACGTGTGAGTATGTTTATAGAAGAGAGAGGGAGAGAGTGAGTTAAGTGTGGTCTGATTGAGGAGGTGGAATGGGCTGATAGTAAGAAGAAGGGAGGAGAAAGAGAGAGGGAGGGCTGAGAAAGAGGGAGTAGGGGGAAACAGACGGGTGGGGGGAGAAGAGGTATAAAAGTATATAAGCCTTGCTATACAGAATAACTAAATATCAACCAGAGAGAAAGACAGAGAGAGAGATTGTGAAAGAAACTTTACCAACAGAGTTGACACCATAACTACCTTCTTAGGGTAAGTACAACTATCTCATAGGTTTATAGCTACATAATAATAATAATAATAATATAATAATATAATAATATATGCCATTATAATAATATAATAATAATAATATATGCCATTTAGCTGACGCTTTTATCCAAAGCGACTTACAGTCATGTGTGCATACATTCTACGTATGGGTGGTCCCGGGAATCGAACCCACTACCCTGGCGTTACAAGCGCCATGCTCTACCAACTGAGCCACAGAAGGACCACTAACAATATACTATCCACAATATACTAAAAACAAGATATACATTTGATATAGGTAACTTTGACTTAACTCTAACAGAAATCCCATAAAGGAGGTTAATGTTTAGGTGTAAATACTGGCTGTCACTTTTTGCAGCCGACAATTAAGTGTAACTGTAAACAACAAAACAAACAGACTTTTATCCATTAAAATAGTAATACAGTGAGATGCATGGGTACAGCCTTCAGTTTGTTTGATGTGCTACTGAGTGCTGAGTGAATAGGGGTTATTGGCCTGGTGGTACAGTTCTGTGGGTGAGTAGCATCCTGCATGTGGCTGCAGGCTGCGGACACGCATAAAAGGCTGCAGACGATGCTGTCAGCACCTCACTAACACAGACACACACACCCAATCCTTGATATCCTTGTAACCATTTTGCCTGTACGGTCTGTGAACTCCCTCCCTGTGGGCCAGCTGTGCCCCATGCCTGGAGGGGTGACGTGTGCCGTTGGGTATGTAAAGGAGGGGCGTTGTACCAGGTTGTCATCCAAACCCTACAAACACAGGAGACGACAGAGAGGGTCTGCCATGGGGCACATGGATGTGGGTGAATGTGGGGGGTTTTGTTCGGAAGGTTGGGGTCTTGTTGACATCTGGGATGGCTATTTGTACAGGTGTCAGAAACCTGGCTGTGTGTGTGTGTGTGTGTTTGGTTTTCGCCCAGACATAAAGAGATCCGTCCAAAACGTTGACTCAGGTTTGCCAAAAAAAACCTGGAAGCACCTGGATGATATAATCAAGACTCTTGGAAGACTGTTCTAAGGACAGCTGAGTCAAAAGTATAACTTCTTGGACGACATGGGTGCTATTATGCCTGGAGAAAACCAAACACTGCATTCCACCGTAAGAACCTTACACCAACGGTCAAGCATGGTGGTGGTAGTGTGATGGTTTGGGGATGCTTTGCTGCCTCAGGACCTGAATGAATTGCCATAATAGAAGGAAACATGAATTCTGCTCTGTATCAGAGAATTCTACAGGAGAATGTCAGGCCATCCGTCTGTGAGCAGAAGCTGTAGTGCAGCTGAGTCAACACACAATAACATCTACATGAACATGGCTAAAAAGTAACACATTTGAAGTTTTGGAATGGCCTACTCAAAGTCCAGACCTAATCCCAATTGAGATGTTGTGGCAGGACTTGAAACGAGCAGTTCATGGTTGAAAACCCACAAATGTTGCTGAGTTGAAGCAGTTCTGCATGGAAGAGTGGGCCAAACTTCCTTCACAGCGACGTGAGAGACTGATCAACAACTACAGGAAGCGTTTGGTTGGAGTCATTGCAGCTAAAAGTGGTACAACCAGTTGTTGAGTGTAAGGGGGCAATTACTGGGTGTTGCATAACGTTATTCATGAAATAAATGAAATATGAATGTAAATGTTTGGTTATTTGTTCACTCATGTTCCCTTTATCTAATATTAGGTTTTGGTTGAAGATCTGATAACATTCAGTAACATAAATATTCCAAAGTAGAGAAAATGAGAAAGGGGGTAAATACCTTTTCACATCCTCGTACGCCCATAGAAACCCTGTCTGTACATCACATGAGGGACCTTAAAATCCAGTCACACAAAAATAGCATTGGTTTTGGGAATTTGTTTTGCCCTCTACTCTAGAAATACATACATGTATAGGCCTAGATATTACTATTTTTTGTTGACATTGAGAAATAGTGTGTAGTCAATGGATTTATGGCTGTGCTAACATGTACATGAACCCACATACAGACCCATGTAGAATCTTTACTGCCAGTTCACTCGTTTTATAGCTCAGTCACAGTCCCTAACGTACAGTAACGTCATGCGCTCCCTCCATGCCTTCTTTCTCCCATGGTGGTGGTGGTATTATGATACATTTTAACATCAGTCTTCTCTCCAGCAGACCAAGAGACCGACAGACAGCCAGAGTGAGGATGAGGACTCTCCTCCAGTGTGTGGCCCTGTGTGTCACCATCTCTCTCTGTGTCTGCTACGGTACATTTCGACAAATCAATACTACGTCAATTCAGAATCTTTTTAGTAAACCTGGTGATCTACAGTGATAAGTTATTATTTGTTATTATTCGACCCTGCTGGTCATTTATGAACATTTGAACATCTTGGCCATGTTCTGTTATAATCTCCACCCGGCACAGCCAGAAGAGGACTGGCCACCCCACATAGCCTGGTTCCTCTCTAGGTTTCTTCCTAGGTTTTGGCCTTTCTAGGGAGTTTTTCCTAGCCACCGTGCTTCTACACCTGCATTGCTTGCTGTTTGGGGTTTTAGGCTGGGTTTCTGTACAGCACTTTGAGATATCAGCTGATGTACGAAGGGCTATATAAATACATTTGATTTGATTTGAAGTCACAAATAACTTTCCCCTTCTTTTCCACAGATTCTCAAGAAAGCACGGAATCCTTTGAAGGTGATTGACCTTCAGATTCTTATGGAAGTAAAACATTCCCACACATTTGATGTATTGTAAAAACACTATATTTGTATATATTTTTTATTTGATTTAATCTGATTTAGAATTCCAGACTAACTAGGCCATTCGGTGAAGTCAATATGATTTTGTCACTGAAATCTATTTGCCCGCCCCTGTTGAGATGGGGGTAATTTCTTCTTATAAAATGGTTTAATTTAATTCCATTGCATTCCAGATGTGTTTGTCAGTCCATACCGAGCCAACTCATTCATCAACCCACAGAGTCCACAGAGGGGAAGTGCCTACAACACTCCATCAAGAGGCAGCACTTACAGGAGGTACCACACACACGATCACTGGCCTACACACAATACCTCATAATGTCAAAGCTGAAATGTCTTGAATCAATAACTATTCACCCCCTTGTTATGTTAAGCCTAAATAAGTTTAGGAGTAAAAATGTGCTAAAAAAGCCACATAATAAGTTGCACGGACTCACTCTGTGTGCAATAATAGGTTTTAACGTGATTTTTGATTGACTACCTCATCTCTTTACGTCACACATACAATTATCTGTAAGGTCCCTCAGTCGAGCAGTGAATTTCAAACACAGATTCAACCACAAAGATCAGGGACGTTTTCCAATGCCTCACAAAGAAGGGCACCTATTGGTAGATGTTGTTTTTCTGTTTTTAAAGCACACATTCAATATCCCTTTGAGCATGGTGAAGTTATTAATTACACCTTGGATGGTGTATCAATACACACAGTCACTACAAAAGATACAGGCGTCCTTCCTAACTCAGTTGCCGGAGAGGAAGGAAACTGCTCAGGGATTTCACAATGAGGCCAATGGTAACTTTAAAACAGTTACAGAGTTTAATGGCTGTGATAGGAGTATCTGAGGATGGATCAACAACATTGTAATTACTCCACAATACTAACCTAATTGACAAAGTGAAAAGAAGGAAGCCTGTACAGAATACAAATATTCCAAAACATGCATCCTGTTTGCAAGGCACTAAAGTAATACTGAAAAACAAAACAATTAACTTTCTGTCCTGAATACATAGTGTTATGTTTGGGGCAAATCCAATACAACACATTACTGAGTACCACTCTCTGTATTTTCAAGTATAGTGGTGGCTGCATCATGTTATGGGTATGCATGTAATCGTTAAGGACTGGGGAGTTTTTCAGGATAAAACATTTACGGAATGGAGCTAAGCACAGTAAAAAAAAATCCTAGAGGAAAACCTGGTTCAGTCTGCTTTCCACCAGACACTGAGAGATTATTTCACCTTTCAGCAGGACAATAACTTAAAACACAAGGCCAAATCTACACTGGAGTTGCTTACCAAGAAGACAGTGAATGTTCCTGAGTGACCATGATTTGGCTCAAGGATGTGAATGCTTATGTAAATTGATATTTTTGTATTTAAATGCCAATATATTTGCTAACATTTCTAAAAACATGTTTTTAGAAAAAATATAAATTTAAACCATTTAGAATTGTGTCTTTAGCACAAAAAAATGTGTAGAAAGTCAAGGAATATGAATACTTTCTGGAGGCACTGGAGGCCTCTGTGTTCTTTGTTTACCTGTGTTTCATAATGGTTGACTGTGATACATACGTAGAATGTATGCACACATGACTGTAAGTCGCTTTGGATAAAAAGCGTCTGCTAAATGGCATATATTATATTTATTATTATTATTGTAGTTGACTTGTGTCTGTGTTTCAGAACAATGAAGTCTCCAGCGGAGAGGCGCTCGGAGACATGTGAGGACTACTCTCCCTGTCGCTTCTTTGCCCATCGCTATGGTTACCAGCTGGCCTATCAGAGATATTTTAGAGCCAGGAATCCAGGCACGACGGGGAGCCGTGGATTCTGAGTCCCTGTCCATTTTATCATAGCAATTATTCCTGCTATTGATTTGCTGTACGCTCATTCAACACACTCTGACATTACGTAACAGGATATTGGTTCGGTGATGTAACAGTAAAAGAGATGTGACAAATATATGAAAACATATCAGTAAATCAATTACGAATATAGTGAGCAATATTCTTGCGTATTTATAAAATTCAAGCTCCATTTATTGTATAACTGTATAGCCTACTCACAATCACCACACCTTCAAAGAAGAACTGCTTTCAGAAATCTGTGTTTGTGAAGATTAGCTTCACACCCAACTCCATTGTTCCATTTTTCCATCCACACTAAGACAACAGTCTTCATCCAACCCATATGTATTTATATGTAGTAAAAATGTGTTTTTGAAGAGTTTCTTACATTCATTGTCTAAATCCTATGGTGTCACGCTATTCCTCAGAGGAGCTTTGTAACCTTACTTTGTGGGTTACAGAATTCCACCTCATTTGGTTCCACGTGTTACCAAATTTCAGCTGAATAGTATTTTGAATGGGGAGCAGATGTGTGAACGCTAGTAGCTGTCCCAGTTTGACCAGTGTGTTAGCAACACATCAGAAAAATGTAGTGTGGAAACAATAAAGGCTCGGGGAAGCTACATTTTTGCACCAGCATGACAACGTTTGCACCTGTTTTTCAACTGTCAGTGTAAACGATGTTCAAAGTCAGTTACTATCTGTTTATCCAATAGTTATCCAATGGTTTCTATGGCCTCATCTTCCACTTTTGGGATGTAAATGTATATATTTTTGATAGTTTTTTCCCTAACTTTTGTAAATGGGAGCATCAATGGTATCAATAGAAAATGTTAATTTCCAGGTCACATACAAAAATAAGTAGTCAGCTGGTCACTGTTTTTGTAGACAAGACGCAGCTCCTTGCCGTACCATAAAAACCAGAGGTCATCTGAACACAGTGAATGTCAGTCTCTAGAAGACGAGAGAGACACAAGCAGGACACTGGATCTGGTCATGGCACACCCACGAACAGTGGTATAAAGTACTTAAATAAACATATTTTCAAGTACTACTTAAGTTGTTTTTTGGGGTATCTGTACTTTACTTGACTATTTATATTTTTGACAACTTTTACTTCACTACATTCCTAAAGATAATATTGTACTTTTTACTCCATACATTTCCCCTGACAACCCAAAGTCCTCCCTACATTTTGAATGATTATCAGAACAGGAAAATTGTCAAATTCAGGCACTTATCAAGAGAACACGTGGCCATCCCTACTGCCTATGGTCTGACTCACATAACACAAATGCATATTTTGTAAATAATGTGTGATTGTTGGTGTGTGCCCCTGGCTATCCGTATATTTTAATAACAAGAACGTGGTGCCGTGAGCTTTGCTTATTATAAAGAATTTTAAATTCTTTATCATTTTACTTTTGATACTTAAGTATATTTTAGCAATTCAATTTACTTTTGATACTTAAGTACATTTAAAACCAAATACTTTTAGACTTTTACTCAAGTAGTATTTTACTGGGTGACTTTCACTTTTTGCGTATCTATACTTTTACTCAAGTGTGATAATTGGGTACTTTTCTCACCACTTCCCAGGAATGGGCAATCACATTGATGTTTTTTTGTGATTCTGCAGAACCAAAATGTTCATAATTAAGGCTTTGCTAGGATAGATTTCTGAACTTTGTCCCTACATGGAGGAACGAAACCAGTACTGACCCAGACGCTGAAATTGCACCCCGCAATTTGGGGTCACTTCAGCGGCCCAGAAGTCCGACTTGGAAAGAAACTGAGAGAGCAAAATATAGAGGGAAATTTCCCTTAAGAGTTGAGGTTTTTACACAACGCTACATTCTGCAATGCTGTCAAGCAATAATATGCTACTTAATTAAGAAGTTGAACATGAGTGGGGAAAAGGTAACGAGTAATAGAATAGAATGGAACAGAATATAATAGAATGGAGCAGAATAGAATAGAATGAAGCAGAATAGAAAATAATGGAGCGGAATAGAATGGAGAATAGAATTTTGTTCTACTTCACTCGTTGAAAAATTGATGTGTTTTAGTTATTATTTGCCTATCAATGCTCCATACAGGCACTGGATATTCCCGTCCATGTGTATTACTGGTGAATGAATACACAATCAACAATCAATCGAAAAATTGCTTTCAGTTTCTTCATATAGGAAATCACTGTGGTTTGTTATTAAAAAAAAAGCAAAACCTCTGATCAAAAGTCTGTCACAAAATGACGGGTGGCGTTTTCTCTTCTTGTTGAAATAGTATCATATGGTTTTATCAACCAGTAGTTACTTAGTGGTTTGAATAAGGATGTCGTGTGGGCATGCTGTGAAACTCGGACCTCTTGAGGTTGTCTGGTGGTACTGCACATTTAAAGGAGTGTTGTCTTTATACAGTGGGGTCTGAAATTATTGACACCCTTGATAAAGATGAGCGAAAATGACTGTATAAAATAAATAATTCAAATACTGAGCTGTATTGTATGCAACAAAACAATTGGGACATTTTCATTCTCTATTTTCATGTCATCCAACAAATGTAGACGCCTGGAGTTTGCTAAACAGCATTGGCAGTTGTATTGGAATCAGTGCTATGGTCAGATGGCATGAAAATAGAGCTCTTTAGCCACGTACACCAGTGGTGGGTTTGGCGTAGAATTGAGAATGCATAAGCAGAAAAGAACCCCATACCAACTGTAAAATATGGTGATGGATCTTGAATGTTATGGGCTATTTTGCTTCCACTGGTCCTGGGGCCCTTGCTGAGGTCAACTTCATCATGAACTTTACCCAGTACACTGACATTTTAGCCAAAAACTGGTTGCCTCTGCCAGGAGGTTGAAACTTGGCAGCAAGTGGATCTTCCAGCAAGACAATAACCCCAAGCACACGTCAACATCCACAAAGAAAGGGTTAATTGGCAACAAAATCAACATTTTGGATTGGTCATCTCAGTCTCTAAACTTGAAATCCATAGAAAACCTGTGGTTTGAATAGAAGAGGGCAGTCTATAAGCACAGATGAAGGATATCAAGGATCTGGAAGGATTATGTATGGAGGAATGGTCTAAGATCCCTCCCAATATGTTTTCCAACTCTTAAAATAAAATGCCTCATTGCCATTATCCTAGCAAGGTGAGGTATTGAAAGGTATTGAAAACAGGGATGTCAATAGTTTTTACACCTACATTTTTGAGAAAAAAAGTATTACTTTAAAGAAAATGTCTTTCTCTGAAGAATTGTATTAGCATTGGTGTAAAGTACTTAAGTAAAAAAAACTTTAAAGTACTACTTGAGCAGTTGTTGTGGGTATCTGTACTTTACTTTACTATTTCAATTTTTGACAACTTTTACTTTTACTACATTCCCAAGGAAAATAATGTAATTATTACTCCATATATTTCCCCTGACACCCTAAAGTACTTGTTACATTTCGAATGCTTAGCAGGACAGGAAAATTGTCCAATTCACACACTTATCAAGAAAACCCCCCTGGTCATCCCTATTGCATCTGATCTGGCAGACTCACTAAACACACATGCTATGTTTGTAAATGATGTCTGAGTGTTGGAGTGTGCCCCTGGCTATCCGTAAATAAATCTAAATAGTGCCGTCTGGTTTGCTTCATATATAAGGAATGTGAAATTATTCATACTTATGATACTTTTGATACTTAAGTACATTTTAGCAATTACATTTACTTTTGATACTTAAGTATATTAAAAAACAAATACTTTTAGACTTTAGTAGTATTTTACTGGATGACTTTCACTTTTACTATAGTCATTTTTTATTAAGGTATCAAGTACTCAAGTATTACAATTAGGTACTTTTTCCACCACTGTCTATTAGTATAAGATAATAGCGTTTCCACATTTTTTGAGCAACAATTTAACTCAGTAATATGATCAAGGGTGTACATTTTGGCCCCCACTGTGGGTGTGGGAGTTATTAGACACATGTACATATGTTTTTACAACAGTTAAGTATAAAAGGTGGAACATTATTTTTTTCATGGGGTTTTTAAAAAATCTTGTTTTTTTTAAAGCGTGACCTCACCAAAAAATATGATGAAGCATAAATGTAGAATGTTTTTTCGAATGTTTAGAATATATGCAAAATTATTTGAGAATTCAGGGGTGTGTGTGTGTGTGTGTGTGTGTATCTGTTTACTCGTGCCAGTGTACATTTGCTGTTGTTGTGGGTGTATGATACATGATTCCTCAACCAATCACAAACTCAAGATATTGTGAGGGTCATAACTATAAACTGAGTGTGTGTTCATGTACTGGTGAGAAAGACAAGCAAGACAGAACAGTCTAAATCTCATACTTGTTGACCGTCCAGATCGTGAACCAACAGCAAAGAGAAAGATGAAGACCTTGGCCATCCTTGTCCTCTGTGCTCTGGCATGTGTGTGCCACTCTATTGGAGGTAAGAGCAGAGATAGAGCGACAGCGTTAGTCAAGGTTTTGCACCTGTGCAAAATGTGCAACTATTTTTAGAATTTCAGCATAAATGGAATAAGGAAAATAATCAAATAAATAATGAAACTTCATATAAATGTTAAAGAATAAATAAAACATGTAAACAATTTATAATGTTGTAGTTGTGTTTTCAGATCGAGATGATTAATCATGTACAATACTGTTTCCTCTCTACACAGACTCCTCTACCTCCACTGCCTCAAAGCTTGCTAGTGAGAAAAGAGTGGGTAAGAAACATCACTAGGATAATTAGTACCAGAATGGCAGCGGTCTGATTGTGTGTACTGTAATGTTGATGACCAGTCGTAGATGCACTGAACATGGTTATTCTAAGTGCAGTGGGATTACACTTGTTTAAATTTATCTCGTTTTAAAAAGTGAATATGTTCTATGACCTTACAGGTGTGTTTGTTAAGAAGGACCTGGCCTCCACTTTGGTGCGACAGAAGAGAGCCAGCACTGCCCTTGCAGACTTGTCCCTGACTCAGCTGGAGAGGTACAGTAGTGTTCTGTTGTCCCCTGTCTGTCATCTGATAGCCTGTCACACAAGGTTGTTTTCTACAAGGTGCCGAAAGTGTTCCACAGGGATGCTGGCCCATGTTGACTCCAATGCTTCCCACAGTTGTGTGAAGTTGACTGGATGTAATTTGGGTGGTGGACTATTCTTAATACAAACTGGAAACTATTGACTGTGAAAAACCCAACAATGTTGCCATTCTTGACACAAACCGGTGCGCCTGGTACCCTGTTCAAAGGCACTTAAATCTTTTGTCTTGCCCATTCACCCTCTGAATGGAACACATACAGTACACAATACATGTCTCAATTGTCTCAAGGCTTAAAAATCCCTCTTTAACGTGTCTCTTCCCCTTCATCTACACTGACTGAAGTGGCTTTGACAAGTGACATCAATAAGTCGATCATAGCTCTCACCTGGATTCACCTGGTCAGTCTATATCATGGAAAGAGCAGGTGTTCTTAATGTTTTGTACACTCGGTGTATGTGTTTTGCTGTTAATCAATGTTTGTATGGGAACAAGCATCATTTCCACTTGATTTAAGAATCATTTAAGATGAAATGTGCTCAAATATTCAGGGAATTTCCTGTTGTTATGGAGTGAAATGTTAATTATATAAAGCCTCTTTCTTCACACTGGATAATATCCAGATTTTCATCTGGGGTTTTTTCTTCCCCCTTTCTTCTTTCACCTCTTCCTCCTATTGTCTGGATACTGCCCAACCCCTTCATTCCCAGTCTGAGGGAGGTGTGTGAGCTGAACTACTGGTGTGAGAACATGATGGACACAGCTGGGATCATTGCTGCCTACACCGAGTTCTATGGACCAATCCCATACTAGATGTCAACCCACTCCACAAACCAACTTCTATTCTGCAAGGCTTTTTGGAGAGAAATAGGTGTAATGTTCTGAGGATGAAACATCTGAATAAATCTAAATAAATGAAGTATAAATTGATACGGTGTTAGAGGGAGAGCGAGAGAGAAAGAGAGAAAGAGGACAATGAAAAGTTATTAAAATAACTATATGGTAATATTCTGTAGTGTAGTATGGTCAATAAAATTATCTAAACAATGTGTCTTTCGTCAAATTATTTCATATTACATAACAATATTCTAACAATGTTATAACCTGATACATTGTGCGAGATCTGTCATTTTCTAAAGGGAACAAATGAGAAACAGATTAGGCTACACACTTAAAGGAGACCTGAAGAAATGACCTCTATGGTATCAAAGGCTGGTAAAGACCTTGATACAAAAATAGTGGAGAAACTATAGTGGAGCAAAAAGTTCCATTGGCTTGACATTACTGACGTTGTTTACAAATATTGAAAGAGAAAAGTTACATGTACAGATCTTCAGCACCTTCATGAATATAAAACAAATCTATGACAGCTGAAAACATTTAGACTACATTGAATGTGATATAGCATGAACAAACATATCTATCTACCTATGGTGCCTCTGTCAAAACAAAGACACGTTCAAATGCATAAATGATCCCAAGGCGGGGGCATTTAACTTGGTCATCCCTGTCAATAATGTTCGTATTTATGTAAGGTCATCTTGCCTTAAGATTGGTGTAACCTGGCCATTCTACCCCCAAAAATATGTATAATGCAATGCAAAAGGCACTCACTCACCTTGGTTGAAGCGTAGGCTATTTGTAAGAGAAGCAGTAGCAAAGGTTGCAGGTTCACCCAAAACTGCAGACATGAAGCAGAGACTTTGAGTGCAAAACTGCGGTCTACTAGGTCAGCCACTGGGGGGGGGTTGAGCGTATTTTGTTTGATCTTCTTTTTTGGCGTTTCCGGTTTAGCTCACACGAGACTTCCGCCCGAGCTCGCGGTAATCAAAACATGGTGAACTGAATCAATTAGCCAAAAGCGTTTATGTCAGTGTGATCTAAAAGGGTATCACATACATTAGTTTAATACAGGCAACGGCATTTATAGTTGACCATTTACCCGATTGGAAAGTAAGAGAGGGGAAAGGCACACTGCCCACAGTTTCACGTGGATAAAGGTAGAGTCAGTTCAAGTTGGCTTTCTCGTTACCTGTTCATCGAGTTAGTTGACTGGCTAATTTAGCTAGCTAACGTTTTGCTGATTTGAAACCTGCAGACTTTGGTGATATAGCTACCGTTGGCTACAAAAGTAGCTAACTAACTATTTAACATGTCAGTAAATTAATATTGGCGAGTATTTGCATAATATATAGCTAGCTAACATTATAATACAGCGTTGCTAGCTAATTTAGCTAACGTTGGTTGTTAGTTGGGACTAGTTAACGTATACTTCTGACTAGCTGCTATTCAACCTTTAATCTTGTCCAATGTCTTGTGACATTGTGCTGGGAGACGAACTTGTATGTACAAGTATGTTTCTTAGCACAATGTCAAAAGGCAATTCATTATTGGTTTAATCGCAGCGAGAGTGAAAGTTATTTATAATAAGGACCTCTCTGAAATGGAAATGGGTGGCCCTCCCTAGAGCAAAATATATTTGACCTAAACTCTCCCTGAACGCAAAAAATGAGTGACCCTCCCCTATAGGCAAAATAATAATGAAAACAAAGTGGATAGCAGAGAACATCTAGCGTTTACTCACTTCTTGGACAGACCAGAGCCTTAAAGATGAATATTTTTTAAATTACAGGCTAAGAATGAACATATGTTCATCTCATCATATTTCTCCAATGCCAAATCAATGTGTCTTGTTTTCAATGAAACTGCCCCTGTTTGCAAGTAATACAATCTGAGACCTCATTAGGAATCTGAGCATGGTGGAGCACCAAGGTTAGGCCCAACTTATCACCCCAGACAGAGTAGACCTCCCGACGCAGAAAAATTGAAGCTTTAACTGCTCGCTACTCTTCTTCCGTAGCTCAACCCAACGAGAGGTCAGAAGTGTTTACCTAAAAGCTGTCTGGTTTTAAACATCTTATATTGTATAGGAAGTGAATAACTTAATCAATTGATAGTGACAGAATTAGATTACTTCCCAAGCAAAGGACATTTTTTCCCATATGCATCGGAGTCACATCTTTCCTGGATATTTTACAGCTTGTTTCTAGCATAAAGCATCGCGGACCAAAGCACTGTTATAGATCACTTTATATAATCAGATTAGTTTAGTCTTTTCTGCCATTTTCTTCAATAAAAAGCTGGCTTATGGCATACCGTCTCATACCCCATCAATTCGAGTCTTGGTTTTAACTTAGCCTACCTCTGTGCCAGTGAAGTGCTGTTATTTAAAGAGTGGATGGGGGGAATTGACCAACAAATGTATTGATATAGCAGCCTATAGCCTAAGTGAGTCTGCCAAACATGTAGGCCTATCTCTTATTTCTTAAATAGGCTCCAACACAAAGCCCTCTTGTTGTTAGTAAACTAATTAAAATGAAGAATGTTGAAATGAATTATGCCTACTGGAATTTGCCTACTTTCAGCACAATGAGCTGTCCATTTTCCAATTGATTGTGCCGCTGCTTCGTTTCAGCACCACATTGTAAGTTACTCAAATCTGGCTTATTGTGAGGTCAATAACTCTGATAAATAGGCCTACATCATCATTGATGATTAGTTGACAAGTATAATCAGGTGTGCTTGTCCAGGGTTACTGTTGGGGGTACCGGAGGACCAGGGTTGGGAAACACTGTTCATCCGTAAGAGTGCATTTTTTTTGGAAGAAGCCCCTGACTCTCCCTCTGAACTGCCACCATAGGCCTACACAGCACAGCCATTGGTTGGGAATCACACAAAAAAAAAATGATCAGCAAGAGCAGAGCAGGCTGGGGCTCATGGTTGGAATATCCATTGCAGGGTGTAATGCAGCCTAGTTTTATTTACACCATCCCAGCAGCTATCTTAGAAATATCACTTATTTTCAGTTGATACTGTATCTTCCCTGGCAGGGTGAAGGAGACGCGCCATCACCATGGGGCGACGTTCGACCTCCTCCACCAAGAGTGGGAAGTTCATGAACCCCACCGACCAGGCTAGTAAGTAACGTCATACCCTTTCCGTCGTCATGACTGCTCACATCATACGTTCACCTCAACTTGAGCATGAACACATCAGTGGACACCCATTGTTACTTAAGCTTCAGGGGATCCCATGTATGTGAAAGGAAAATCATTTCAGTGTCTTATTGAGCTCAGCAGCACTATGAACAATAGTAAAGGCATCCACGTAGAGGAGCTGTCAGGTAACAGTTTCTACATCAAACTTAATGCGGTGCCTTTTCCTCTTCAGGGAAGGAGGCCAGGAAACGGGAGCTGAAGAAGGTAAGACCTTGGCTGACAAGTTGAATGTCAATGACAGGTTGACTTTGTAGTCTGTCTATAAATCTCACTGTGTTCTTCTTTGCTGTGCCACAGAACAAGAAGCAGAGGATGATGGTGAGAACAGCTGTACTGAAGATGAAGGACCCCAGACAGATCATCAAAGACATGGAGAAGCTGGATGAAATGGGTGAGCCATTGCAAACGGGTTTTAAACAAGGTTGTGCGTTTATTTGTCTTCCAAAAGGATCTTGCTAATCATTTTATTCTCTCCTGTTCACATCTGTTCTCTATCTGTTTTTTTCTGTGCCAGAGTTCAACCCTGTGCAGCAGCCGCTGCTGAATGAGAAGGTGTTGAGAGACAAGAGGAAGAAGCTACGGGAGACGTTTGAGCGCATCGTACGTTTGTACGAAAGAGAGAACCCAGACACTTACAAGGAGCTACGCAAACTGGAGCTGGACTATGAGAGCAATCGCGGCAAGCTGTCACTCTACTTCGACTCAGTCAAGGTGTGTATGCTATGCTGATGAACATGTATGAATTGCACAGATAAACCGAGCAGTGCTGAGATCATGTCATAATTGTTGCTGTTGTTCACTACTCACACTTTCTCTTCCTCGCACTGTCAACTAGAATGCTGAACTGGTGGAGGTGGATAGCATCCCACTCCCAGAGATGCCCCATGCCCCTTCCAGCATCCTGATCCAGGACATCCCCCTGCCTGGGGCCCAGCCTCCCTCCATCCTGAAGAAGGGCTCCTCGTTTAGGTGGGCAGTCCCCTGAATTTACAGTGCTGTCTCAGTATCATTCCAGTGGACCATACCACAACCCTACCAGCTGCTCTGTAATATCTATCTTTCTCAGTAAGGGGATCAGTGCCTCCATGTCTGCAGCGGTGGCAGGTGTCCCTCGGTTACCCCCTGGTAGGAAACCCCCAGGTCCCCCACCTGGCCCCCCACCGTCTCAGGTCCTTGCGCTGTACGCCTCACGTAGGGCCCAGTTTGCAGCAGATGCAGGTACTGCACACACACCTCTTCTCACTACTGCATGTTTGTACATGGGATCAGGAGGAATAAATATGCTTCATTCTACTTTCTTATCCAAATCCACCTTTCTCTGCCTACAACCAGATCTGTCCAACCAGGCCTCTGACATGGAGAAAGCCCTGGACACTATGCTGATGGGAGGAGAGAGGGACAGTGGGAGCGAGAGCGATGGAGAGGATGGCGAGGAAGACGACAGCGACTCTGAAGAGGACAGTGAAGGAGATAGGGATGAAGGAGGCGAGGTTGACAAGAGGATGATGGTGGACCGGAAGGAGGACGATAGAGAGAAGGGCAGAGAGGAGGACAGAGGGGACAGACATGCAGGTGAGAGGCGGAGCCTTGTCCGCATATGTGCTTGCTTGATCACCCCAAGTGTGTTGGGTTCTGTCTTCAAGTCTGCACTGCTTGGTGTTGTGATATGGCGTTTTACACGAGGTTGTGTGATATGTTTTGCAGGACGCAGTGTGCGGTTTGCAGACATGCCCCCCTCAGCCCCCAGGGAAAAGAGCAAGAAGAAGAGGATTGTGAAGAAGAAAAAAGCCATCACTCCACTGCAGGCTATGATGCTTAGGATGGCAGGTACTGTGTCTTCAGTCTGCACACAACACCACTGCCACACTTGAGCAGGACTTGTGATGCAGATTAATGATTGGATTGTTGACACTATTTTGGAGAATGGCCTTTAAAGAGGTTTGTATTCGCTGGAGGATGATTTCTCCATGGGAACTAGGTTATACTTTCTTCCTTCATCCCTTTCTCACTCATCCCCCTTTATTATTTGTCTACAGGGCAGTCCATCCCTGAAGACGAAGAGGAGGAAGAGGAAGTTGAGGAGGAGTACACTGACTCTGACGACTCAGACATCGAGGATAGGGGACCACCAGGTGACAACCAATCTCATCTTATACCCAATCAGCGCATGCCTCCACCCTCTGGACCAATGGGAGGACAGCAACCACCTCTACACATGCAGGGTCCACCAGGAACAGGGCCTCCACCGTTGGGACCACCCCCAGCTCCTCCAATGAGGCCTCCTGGTCCGCCCTCTGGCCTGCCTCCCGGCCCTCCACCCGGTTAGTTGGTTTTATGTGTAGTAATGATTGGAGTACAGTGTCATCTTGTATGACGTTGCTTCATTACTATCAAATTACTTAAACAAAGCACTATGATGTGATATGTCATATGATATGTCTTGTTTGTCATCCTAAGGTGCTCCCCCGTTTTTGAGGCCGCCTGGTATGCTAGGTGGTCCAAGGGGACCGATGCCCCGGTTACTGCCCCCTGGACCCCCACCAGGTCGTCCCCCTGGCCCTCCCCCAGGCCCCCCTCCAGGCCTCCCTCCTGGTCCTCCACCCCGGGGACCCCCACCCAGACTGCCTCCCCCAGCTCCCCCAGGTATGTGTGGATGCGCGGATGTATTTTTGCCTTTAATTGGAATTACATATGACTTTATCCCTTCTCCTTAAACACGGAACATTGTCAAAACATACAAAAAAAATGTAACATAACTACAGTTCAGCAGTACCCAAAGTTAACAGTAATAAAAATATATGTCAACATGGCACATACCTCAAGCTAAAATGAATGTAAAATGTCAAAGCATGGGAATAAAGCAGGATTTCCCCCCACTCTAATCTCCTCTCTTCTCCCTTTCTGTAGGCATCCCCCCTCCACCACGATCTGGCCCCCCACGCCAACTCGCCCCTCCCCTCTCTCTTTTTCCCCCGCCGCTTAACTCCAACGTACTCAGCGCTCCCCCCAGCATTGTCCACCGCCAGAAACCCGGCTCTAACCCAGATGGCTCCCATAGCAACCCCAATGCCTCCATGCTGCCCCCTCCTTCCATGCCTATGTCCATGCGCCCAGGGATGCAGATGCCCCCTCCCCCTGGGACAAGTGCCCCGCCGTCGGGCGCAAACCCCACCAGCCACCACCATGCACCAACCATCGAGAAGCGGGCCAACATCACCTCTGTCTCAGCCGGAGGCAGCAATCTGGCAACAGGCCAGGGGAGTGGCGGAGCCACCATCTCAGCCAAACCCCAGATCATCAACCCCAAGACAGAGGTCACCCGCTTCGTGCCCACGGCGCTGAGGGTGCGCAGGGATAAAGGGGCCAGGAGCGGAGGAGGGCCTATGGAAAAGAGAGGAAGAAGAGATGAAAGGGTGGGAGGCCAGAAGCAGCAGTCGATGGCTGCCCCCATGGGGTCGGCCAACCCTACTCAGATGGGCCCAGTCTCTCAGCCCAACATGAAGACCAAGGACCAGATGTATGAGGCCTTCATGAGGGAGATGGAGGGACTCCTCTGAGACTGACAGGGGCTGCGGGGTGAAAAGGGTGGGTGTGTTGAGAAGGAAAGAACAGTAGGGGCCATGAAGAAAGTGTTAGTGATACCAGCATGCAGATGCTGTTCAGAAACACATTGGTTCCTCTAAATGAAGCGGAAAGGCTTTGTTTTTCACAATGAGACAAGAATCTCCTCCCTACCAACTTACTGTACATGGCTATGATAATTTGGCTCAATCTTTGTGAAAAAGCTAGTGTTTTTTATGACTGTCAAATGTTTATTTTATTGTTGAACTGAGAAACGTCAAAGAAAGAAAGGGGGTGTTTGTAGGAAAATCCAAATGAGTGTGTATATGCTTGTCTGAAATGGTTAGACCTGCAACTAAATAAATACTTAAACTCAATTAACTATTTTCAGTCCAATCTTTTTTTAAGCATCTTTTCATAAGTCAGACTACAAATTAATAAACCACCATGATGAACAGGCTCGTTCAGCACGATGCAACGTTTTGGATCATTCAGATGGAAGAACTATGTTGGATAAGGAATAACAGCTCTATTCGTGGCATTTATATCTGCAACGTTTGACAACTGAATGTGCAGCGGGGAACATCAAGTCCCAGATATCCTAGCATGAAATCCATTTCCGTACATGCGTAGTTTAGCGTAGACGGCATGTTGGAAAACAAGCATGGCGGACGATTCGGGAAAAAGTGTTGCGATAAAAACAGATGGCGCAAAGGATGAAGATTCTAGTAGTGATGATAACAGTAACGTTAATATAGCTGAAAACGATAAGCCAGTGAAGACCTTCAAGGATCTGGTGAGTAACGCTAGCTAGCTAAATGGAAATGGTGAATAAGCTTGCCGGCTTGGAAGCGAGCTAACGTTAAGAGCACATCAACAAACCAGCCTACCGCTCACAAGTTAGCAAGTTAACTGTCTTTCAACCACCAACATACAGTTCAGCATCCTACGGTTCACCAGGTAGAGAGCTAGGTACAGCTGTGAGATGATGTGATGTCATTGACAGGCATTTAAAAATCGGGCGCCCATTCAGCCATGCGATTTGTGTAGATGTGTAACATAAACTCCATATTCTAACGTGTTTACATATTCCTGCTATGGCATGCATCTGTTTAATATAGGGTGTAACTGAAGTGCTGTGTGAAGCTTGTGAACAGTTGGGATGGAAGACTCCTACAAAGATCCAGGTAGAGGCCATACCTGTAGCCTTACAAGGTGAGTTCAGTTTGATGGAGGTGGTTGAATGTTCTTGTTTGTTTGTGCTATGTATAAAACGGTTGGTCTATAGTTGGATGGAGGTGGTTGAATGTTCTTGTTTGTTTGTGCCATGTATAAAACGGTTGGTAAAGACCTGTCCTCTCGGTGGAAGGTCTCATGTCTGTCTGTACACTCACGATGCACTTTCTTCTCTCCTATCTCAGGAAAGGATGTAATTGGCTTAGCAGAGACCGGCTCAGGGAAGACCGGGGCGTTTGCTCTGCCCATCCTGCAGTCACTCCTCGCTTCCGCTCAGAGGCTGCACACGCTCATACTCACCCCCACCAGAGAGTTGGCTTTCCAGATAGCAGAGCAGTTTGAGGCCCTGGGCTCCAGCATCGGAGTCAAGACTGGTACGTGGGCATTGGAAGGAGTAGAAACATATTTGATGGAACTCAAGTGTCATGTGACTGTTGTTTTAACTTGTCTTTTTTTCTGTTTCAGCTGTTATAGTTGGAGGAATTGATATGATGTCCCAATCCCTGGTCCTGGCCAAGAAACCTCACATTGTCATTGGTGAGAAAATAACTTCATCCCTTTCAGTTGCATAATATGGTACCATCTTTTAAGTGCGTTCCTGGTTGATACTGTGTATTCACCATGTATGTCATAACAGCCACCCCCGGGCGGTTGATAGACCACTTGGAGAACACAAAAGGCTTCTCACTGCGAGCGCTGAAGTTCCTGGTGATGGATGAGGCAGACCGGATCCTCAACATGGACTTTGAGACCGAGGTGGACAAGATCCTAAAGGTTATTCCCAGAGACAGACGCACGTTTCTCTTTTCTGCCACCATGACCAAAAAGGTACCCACATAATGGCCCCTGTTATCTATTCCTTTTAGCTCTTCATTTGAGACTTGTCAGAGTATCCCTAACACCTGGCCTGTCACACTAACCCTTCTATGTCTTCTATATTTACCAAGGTCGCAAAGCTGCAGAGAGCAGCTCTGAAGGATCCAGTTAAATGTGCCGTTAACACCAAGTATTCAACAGTAGAAAAACTGCAGCAGTACTACGTCTTCATACCCTCCAAATACAAAGTACGTGAAGTTTGATGTTCTGATGGACATTTTTCTTGGAGTATGTGTATGGTTAGTGTTGAATTGTAAGTTAACTGCCTGTGTCTCCAGGATTGTTACCTGGTGTCCATCATCAATGAGCTGGCTGGGAACTCCTTCATGATCTTCTGCAGTACGTGTAACAATGCCCAGCGGGTGGCGCTGCTGCTCAGGAACTTGGGCATCACTGCCATCCCCCTGCATGGGCAGATGAGTCAGGTACCCTCCTTATCCAAACACACTACTGTCTACCAACATACTCACTCCAAATATCATACTCTATAACACTTCCAAATGTTTTACACATGAGTGGAATCTGCATGTATAAATAATAAATGTCTTTCTCTGTTGGTCAGAACAAACGTCTGGGGTCGCTGAACAAGTTCAAGTCTAAGTCTCGCTCTGTGTTGCTGGCGACGGACGTGGCATCAAGAGGACTGGACATTCCACATGTAGACTGTGTTATTAACTACGACATTCCAACTCACTCAAAGGTATCAGTCTTGTTTCTCCCTGACTGCAGTCTCTTCAATGTTATCACAAATGAGGGACCCAACCGAGCAAGTTTAGTGGCATTTTACCGTGTGTGTTTGTACTCAGGACTACATCCACAGAGTGGGGCGAACCGCCAGAGCAGGACGGTCTGGAAAATCCATCACATTTGTCACACAGTAAGGGCCACCTTTTATGCTCGCTCTCAACCAATCTTATTGAAATTGGTGACTTTGTCCAAAGATTTTCTTCTGGTTGACATATTGACCTCTCAGGTATGATGTGGAGCTGTTCCAGCGAATCGAAACTCTGATTGGCAAGAAGCTGCCTGCCTTCCCCACGCAGGAGGAGGAAGTGATGATGCTGGTGGAGAGAGTGAGCGAGGCGCAGCGATTCGCCAGAATTGTGAGTCTCAATCGGTGTCTTTTCAGCAATGTCGTCATCCATTATAATGGCTCTAAAGTCAGTCACGATAACCTTTCCCTCTCAGGAAATGAAGGAACAAGGAGAAAAGAGGAAGAGGCCCAGAGGAGAAGAGGGGGATGACACAGAGCAGTCCAGCGGTGTGAGGAAGAAAGTAAGAGGCGGAGCTGGTAGTAGTGGTGGCGGAGGGGGGGGCAGAGGAGGAGGAGGCAGAGGGGGAGGAGGAAAACGTGGTGGAGCAGCATGGAGAGGAGGACGTTAAAGTTGCCAGTAGAGTTACACAATACTGTACATATTGTCAGATACTATGTCATTTTCTCCTTGATATAAAACATCCACATCATCACAACCACCACATCATGGAGACAGGCTATTTAATTACCAATGACTTGTTCAATTTACTAATCAATATTTCCATTTGTAATAAAATGTTTATGTAAAATCAAGCTCATGTTTAGTGAGTTGTGTTCACAATTTGATAATAAAGCTTGGTCAACATGAAAGGAATCCTGATATGATAACATCTTCATGAATTTGTATTAAATCTTTTGAAAGTAGATTAGCAATGCAGGTGACATGAACAGGGTTGAACTATGTTTGTGGAATAATGGCGAAAATAGACATTAAACCAACAATGACCTATATTTCCCAGAAGAGAATGGTACAAATAAGCCCCACCACTTTGGACACCAGATGGGGGTGTTGCATATATCATGATATCTAACCGGTTATTATGTGGTAGCTTATTGTAACATTTGTACCATGTCAAATATCACTCCATACAAAACACTTTAGATCGTTATTTGCATCAACAGCGTGTTAATGACAAGGAACAAATATGTGCATTGTTATTTCATGCACTGGCCATACGGATTTAATTGAAAGGAAATTAATTAGAACACTTTTTTTTCTCATGTTGAGGGTCAGGTTGAAAACGGTGTCAGGAACAGGTGGAAAGATGGACCAGAAATCATTCCTCTGAAAATAGTTGGTTTTCTCTGGGGTCGTTATTTTTAGCCAATAGGAGGCAAGGGTACTTGAGACTGCAGCGTGAGAATCCAATTGTGTTTTAGCCGCATCTAGTAGGCGTGTGCAGTGCATAGACTTTTACAACTAGATGCTATATTCACCTCATGTGGCTTCAGAATAAAACATGATTTGTATTTGTTTATCATTAGACGTCTGTTTGTCAGAGGATATCAACACTGTAGAAAATATAGCACGTAAAGCATCACAATGAGCTATTGAATTCGGACGAGCTGATCTATTGGTCAATATTCATGTCTGCACAACCCATCGTAGGCGGAGTAACAGCGGTCAGATCTGTTCGGTTGAGGGGCCCAACCGTAGGGGCAGTGTCTTTGGTGCATACCAAAGCCTAGACAGATGCCTGAATATCAATTGTGTTGTTGCAGAAAGTGTTATTAAAGAGGGAGGTCGGTCTATTCCTGTGAACAGTTGTCCTCGTTTCTTCCGTCACAGCACCAGGTAAATTACAAGCTCTTTTAGGAATAATTGTAATTCTACATGGTTATATTAGCAATTTGAAGACCGTCCGGCTGGATGGATTTAGGCTAAATTGCGTAACTGTGGAGGTACTTGCAATGATGTCGCTATATTACGTTCAGGACTATTGATTACCCAAATACGTTGAATTAAAATATGTTTAAGGCATATATTACGTTATATCTATTGAAGATTTTAATTGAATGAAATTGAAATGATGACTTTAGAGATGTTGCTACACCAAAATTGACTCCCTTGACCAGTACAGCTCGCAGCATGATTTCAGATGGTTTCTGTTATTATCAAAGTGGTTAAAAGTCAGATAACGTGCAGCTATCTGAATCTACGTGTTCTATAATAGTGATATAGGTTGTTCAGGGACCTGCTGATCTAATAAATACATGTTTATTGTCTATGTTGATTGTCATGTGTGGACCGATTGCGTACCATTCACAACACCGTTACACCAGCGCGCGAGGTGACTCTAGTCAAGTCCGCGTAAGACGCGTGTTATTAAATGAGTCAACAAAGGCAAATCAACAACAACAAAAAATACAATTGTTTGGTACTTATTTTATTCTGAATACACTTGTTCAACACGTTGAATACTCTACCTGAAAGTGAGGAATTGCTTTCCATGTTTGGCTGCAAACATCTACTTGGATGAGGAACTTGTGATAAATTATGCTGTAAATAACAATGACGTTGTAGACCTATTTTGGCGTGTACAGATACAATGTAGCAGTAGTTCAATCTTCTTGGTGTAACAGTTGGGATAATGGGACAATTCTCAGAGTGCAATGCATTTCTCATCCCTGGATTGAGGTATGTTTTCCCCAGCCATATTCGTGCAGGCTCCATGGTGTCTTAATCGACACAGGAATTCTGTCTAACCACAGTGCAGCTGTAAGCAAGCGGGTCGGATCTGCTGGCTACACCTAGACTTGAAAAGGGGGTAGCTTTAATGTCACCTTGATAAGTGCAATGCCTGAGAGTGCTTAACCATACTGAGTTTCTGCCTGTCTCTGCCTCTTCCAGGTGCCACTCTTGCTCTGGTACCACCAAAATGGCTAATCGAAGTGGGCAGGAGGACCCTGAGCGGTACCTGTTTGTGGACCGCGCTGTCGTCTACAACCCGGCCACACAGGCTGACTGGACAGCCAAGAAGGTGGTGTGGATCCCTTCAGAGCGTCATGGTTTTGAGGCGGCCAGCATCAAGGAGGAGCGGGGAGAGGAGGTGGTGGTGGAACTGTCAGAGAATGGCAAGAAGGCCGTTGTCAATAAGGACGACATCCAGAAGATGAACCCGCCCAAGTTCAGCAAGGTGGAAGACATGGCCGAGCTCACCTGCCTGAACGAGGCCTCAGTGCTGCACAACCTCAAGGACCGCTACTACTCTGGGCTCATCTACGTGAGTGGTTGTGTTGTTGTACACTGTTAGAAAAAAGGGATGCAAAAGGGTTACGATAACCCTTTTTGGTTCCAGGTAGAACCCTTTTGAGTTCAATGTAGAACCCTCTGTGGAAAGGGTTCTACCTGGAATGAAAAAGGGTTCTACAAAGGGTTCTCCTATGGGGCCAGCCGAAGAACCCTGTTAGGTTCTAGATAGCACTTTTTTTCACCATTTTATTATACATCTATTCACCTAGAAAGAAGATTCAACCATATTCACACATAGTGCACACAACAGACATTGCTCAATAGTTCAATATTTTAATTGTTTTTCAGCAACTCTGGCGACGCATACCTTGGATTTTTTATTATTTATTTCACCTTTATTTAACCAGGTAGGCTAGTTGAGAACAAGTTCTCATTTACAACTGGCCATGATAAAGCATAGCAGTGTGAACAGACAACACAGAGTTACACATGGAGTAAACAATTAACAAGTCAATAACACAGTAGAAAAAAAGAGAATCTATATACATTGGGTGCAAAAGGCACGAGGAGGTAGGCGAATAATTACAATTTTGCAGATAAACACTGGAGTGATAAATGATCAGATGGTCATGTACAGGTAGAGATACTGGTGTGCAAAAGAGCAGAAAAGTAAATAAATTTGAACAGTATGGGGATGAGGTAGGTAAATTGGGTGGGCTATTTACCGATAGACTCTGTACAGCTGCAGCGATCAGTTAGCTGCTCAGATAGCAGATGTTTGAAGTTGGTGAGGGAGATAAAGGTCTCCAACTTCAGTGATTTTTGCAGGTCGCAGTGGTGGGTGGTATAAGGTATTAGTAACAAAACGGATGGCACTGTGATAAACTGCATCCAGTTTGCTGAGTAGAGTATTGGAAGCTATTTTGTAGATGACATCGCCGAAGTCGAGGATCGGTAGGATAGTCAGTTTTACTAGGGTAAGTTTGGCGGTGTGAGTGAAGGAGGCTTTGTTGCGGAATAGAAAGCCGACTCTAGATTTTATTTTAGATTGGAGATGTTTGATATGAGTCTGGAAGGAGAGTTTACAGTCTAGCCAGACACCAAGGTACTTATAGATGTCCACATATTCTAGGTCGGAACCATCCAGGGTGGTGATGCTAGTCGGGCGTGCGGGTGCAGGCAGCGAATGGTTGAAAAGCATGCATTTGGTTTTACTAGCGTTTAAGTGCAGTTGGAGGCCACGGAAGGAGTGTTGTATGGTATTGAAGCTCGTTTGGAGGTTAGATGGCACAGTGTCCAAGGAAGGGCCAGAAGTATACAGAATGGTGTCGTCTGCGTAGAGGTGGATCAGGGAATCGCCCTTAGCAAGAGCAACATCCTTGATATATAAAGAGAAAAGAGCCGGCCCGAGAATTGAACCCTGTGGCACCCCCATAGAGACTGCCAGATGAATAAGACCCAGACCACAGACCATGTATTGGACTCTTGATAATGTTATCATGTTGAGACAGGGTTGTTTGAGATCTTTTAATTCTGTGTCCCTAACCCACTCCTTACCAAACACCCCCCCTCACCTCCCCCCCACACTGACTCAGCCACCGATGGAGCGGAAAAGAACATATTTTTTTAAATTACTCCTTCAAACTCCCTGTGTCTGTCTGCTCTGCATACATCAAATCATAAAGGCAGCGGGTATACAATATCCCCTGACCTGGCTCACCTACAGAACCTAACCTCTGGGGAACTCTGAGGAAATAGGGTCTGAGTCTGAATAAGCACTACATACTAATTTTGACGTTCGATCTAGTAGAATTCACTTGTCTTTTCTGACTCACGTGTCTGACAACAGCTGATAATCAGATAAATTGACTCGCTGTACCAAAATGAACAAATGGCAGAAGTCAACACAATCACACATTAGATGACTAATTTAGAGTACTATTTTAGAAATTGCACATACTATAACACATTCTTTTTTCGCATACTATTTAGAACGCTAGTATGGGTATTTGGATATGACCACTGTCTTGTGGCTTGATTGAAGTTAAAATAAACACAAATACTGATCACAGTCTATAACCGTTTCCAGATAGTTCAGACCGATGGTAAATTCTCTCTCTGTATCTAGATTACCTGCCATCTTCTTTACTTTCACCTTTAAAGGTGACATTTCTACCATAAACACTGGTGGGTCAGTTTGTTTATATGACCCCATTCCTTGAGGTTGCCCTGTTTGATCTCTGAGCTGTCTGTGGGGCTCTCTCATCTAATGGGGTCCCTGGGTATTAAAGCAAACACATTTGTCCCTGTGTGTTGACTATGGAGCCCCAGGGCAGGGTGGCAGACTGGGAGAGGCACTGGCCCACCTCCTGCCACTGCTGCTGCTGTGCTCTATGGCCCAGACTGGCTGCGTTAGGTCTGGTTAATTTTTATAGTCGTGATCCTTTGACCTCTCACACATGAGACGTCAGAATTCCATTAAATGATACCCAGTGTCAATGATGTATATAATGTCACGCATTTAGGGAGATTCTAAAGCTACCCCCTCCATTCTGGATTCCGTTAACTTTTTAAAAATCTAAGCACACGTGCAATAAAATCCAACGTCTGAGTTTGCATTGGTTTAAATTGGGTGCTTTCACTGTGTGTGAGTTATCTGCAGCTATGTTTCGGTGCTGATGCGTCTAGTTAATGATGTCCTATATACAGTGTATCGTCGTGATCTTGACCCATTTAGTGACTTGCGTTCCAGGAATAGAATGTGGATTGGTTATCACCAGAGACATGGTGAAGGGGATCCTGGAGGTACTGTAGTCTTTTTGATTTAACTTCTTTACCAGGCTTGATGACGAATTCCACTAGATAGTAGCTTTGTTTCTTGAAGGCTCTCTTCATCTTTTGTTGAATATTGGCCGTAGTGAAAATTAAACTACGCTGAACAAAAATCTAAACGCAATACGCAACAATTTCAAATATTTGACTGAGTTACAGTTCATATAAGGAAATCCGTCAATTGAAATAAATTCATTAGGCCCTAATATATGGATTTCACATGACTGGGAATACAGATAAGCATCTGTTGGTCACAGATACCTTTTAAAAGAAATAGGGGCGTGGATCAGAAAATCGGTCAGTATCTCGTGTGACCACCATTTGCCTCATGCAGTACGACACAACTCCTTTGCATAGATTTGATCAGGCTGTTGATTGTGGCCTGTGGAATGTTGTCCCACTCCTCTTCAATACCTGTGCAAAGTTGCTGGATATTGGCGGGAACTGAAACACCCTGTCGTACACATCGATCCAGAGCATCTCAAACATGCTCAGTGGGTGACCTGTCTGGTGAGTATGCAGGCCAGACATTTTCAGATCCTGGAATTGTGTACAGATCCTTGCGAAATGGGGCCGTGCAATATCATGCTGAAACATGAGGTGATGGCGGCAGCTGAATGACACAACAATGGGCCTCAGGATCTCGTCACGGTCTCTCTGTGCATTCAAACTGCCATCGATAAAATGCCTTTTTTTTGTTTTTTGACCGTAGCTAATGCCTTCCCATACCATAACCCCACCTCCACCATCGGTCACTCTGTTCACAACATTGACATCAGCAAACCGCTCATCATATGCCCGGGACATTTGAAACCGGGATTCATCCGTGAAGAGCACACTTACTGAACTTCTGGAGAGAGTTTGCTGCACTGAAAGTAAAGGGGCTGAATAATTTTGCACGCCCAATTTTTCAGTTATTGATTTGTGAAAAAAGTTTGAAATATCCAATAATGTCATTCCACTTCATGAATGTTTCCCACTTGTTGTTGATTCTTCACAAATAAATACAGTTTTATATCTTTATGTTTGAAGCCTGAAATGTGGCAAAAGGTCGCAAAGTTCAAGGGGGGCCGAATACTTTCGCAAGGCACTGTATCTAGCTTGCCAGTGGCCGTCAAAGGTGAGCATTTGCCAACTGATGTCAGTTATGACGCCGAACTGCATTCAGGTTGAGACCCTGGTGAGGATGACGTGCACGCAGATGAGCTTCCCTGAGATGGTTTTTGACAGTTTGTGTAGAAATTCTGCAGTTGTGGGTGGCTCGTCTCAGACGATGCCGCAGGTGAAGAACCTGGATGTGTAGGTCCTGGGCTGGCGCGGTTACACGTGTTGTGAGGCCAGTGGGGCGAACTTTCCCCGCTGCTACTCTAACTGCCTCGATGCATACAAAGCCCTCTCCCACCCTCCCTTCGGCAAATCTGACCACGACGTCATCTTGCTCTTACCGTCTTATAGACAGAAACTCAAACAGGATGTACCAGTGACTAGAACCATTCAATGCTTTTCTGACCAATTGGAACCCATGCTTCAAGATTCAAGAAAGGTTTGGGAATATGGCTGAATATAAACAGTGTAGTTATTCCCTCCGCAAGGCAATCAAACAAGCAAAATGCCGTTACAGGGACAAAGTGGAGTCTCAATTCAACGGCTCAGAAACGAGATGTTTGAGGCAGGGTCTACAGGAAATCATGGACTATAAAAAGAAGCCAGCCATGTCACGGACACCGACGTCACGCTTCCAGACAAACTAGACACCTTCTTCGCCCGCTTTAAGGATAATACAGTGCCACTCTCTCAGCCCGCTAACAAGGACTGCGCGCCCTCTCCTTCTCTGTGGCCGACGTGAGTAAAACATTTATACGTGTTAACCCTCGCTGGCGCAGACGGCATCCTGTGCCGCGTCCTCAGAGCATGCGCAGACCAGCTGGCTGGTGTGTTTACAGACATATTCAATCGCTCCCTATCCCAGCCTGCTGTCCCCACATGCTTCAAGATGGCCACCATTGTTCCTGTATCCAAGAAGGGAAAGATAACTGAACTAAATGACTTCCTCCCCATAGCACTCCTATCATCATGAAGTGCTTTGAGAGGCTAGTCAAGGATCATATCACCTCCACCTTACCGGCCACCCTAGACCCACTTCAGTTTGCATACCGCCCCAACAGGTCCACAGACGATGCAATCGCCATCACACTGCACACTGCCCTATCCCATCTGGACAAGAGGAATACCTATGTAAGAGTGCTGTTCATTGACTACAGCTCAGTATTCAACACCATAGTACCCTCCAAGCTCCTCATCAAGCCTCGCCCTGTGCAATTGGGTCCTAGACTTTCTGACGGGCCGCCCCCAGGTGGTGAAGGTAGGAAACAACATTTCCACTTCGCTGACCCTCAACACGGGCCCCACAAGGGTGCTTGCTCAGCCCCCTCCTGTACTCCCTGTTCACCCATGACTGCGTGGCCATGCACGCCTCCAACTCAATCATCAAGTTTGCAGACGACACAACAGTACTGGGCTTGATTACTAACAATGATGAGGCAGCCTACAGGGAGGAGGTGAGGGCACTCGGAGTGGGGTGTCAGGAAAACAACCTCTCACTCAACGTAAACAAAACAAAGGAGATGATCGTGGACTTCAGGAAACAACAAAGGGAGCACCCCCCTATCCACAGTGGAGGAGGTGGAAAGTTTTCAGTTCCTCGGCATACACATCACAGAGAAACTGAAATGGTGCACCCACACAGACAGTGTGGTGAAGAAGGCGCAACAGCGCCTCTTCGACCTCAGGAGGCTGAAGAAATTTGGCTTGTCACCTAAAATGCTGACAAACTTATACACTGTATCACAGCCTGGTACGGCAACTGCTCCACCCTCAACCGTAAAGCTCTCCAGAGGGTGGTCTGGTCTGCACAACAACCACCTGCCCTCCATGAAACCTTCAGCACCCAATGTCACAGGAAGGCCAAAATGATCATCAAGGACAACAACCACCTGATCCACTGCCTGTTCACACTGTTTTTGTCAGTGGGAGAGTGCCCCAGGGGGTAACCTCCCCCCACAGTGGGGCATAACCCATCCCCAGCTGTGCTGTACACTGCTGCCCCAGGTTTTGTGTGTCTGAGCTAGGGTTGGCGTGCAGAGGGAGCCCCGTGGGTAATGTGGCTCTGTGCGTTGTGGTCAGTCCCTCAGTGAGGCCCCAGTACGGCATGGTGGCGTAGCCTTGGCTTCATGTGAAGTCAGGGAGGTGAGCCAGTCCAGTGGGTAACAGGCTAACCGGAAAGCTAGCTAGCGACGCTACAACCAGGCCTTTGTGTCAGCATATAATCCCCAGCTGTCAGAAAGCCTCAGCATTCTTTCATGAAAAAAGCGTCCGTCTGTCTCCCGCCCACTTCATTGCAATGTGTCTGGCTGTCCTGTCTCCTTTCCCACACTCACTCTCTAATTTATGTTTTATCTCCTTTTCTCTGTCCTAATGCTCTGGCCATCGCCAATAACCTTATTCCTGCACTTCTTTAGGTGTTTCAAGTGTTTGATTGTTCAAACATTTAATACATGTAATGCAGTCTTGGCTGAGCTTCTGTACTTGTGGAGACCAGCTGCCTCTTGGTTGACAGGATGTAGGTGGTATCACTAATGGAAAAACCCCACTAATTAGCTGTCTTGTCATTCTTGTTTGGCTAATATGTTTCTTTGAGGTTTGAGAACAAGCTTTCACTCGCTATGTGCATGCATAAAGGGTGCATTAACCCTCTCTCAAGAGTGGCATTGTGTTCAGGCCTCCCACATAGTCATATCTTGAGTGCTTTGTTGTTGTCATGGCATTGCCATTGCTCCATGGAGAACTCTTTTGCATGTAAACAACTTAGGTGTTACCATGAACTTGGCAAACACACACACACAAACACCATGGATACCAAACCAGCACCAGGCTTTTCATGGATGCAGTTACAGTGGTTGTTTTTGAATTAAATTATCCAGAAAGAGTGAGCAACAGTTTCTTTATTTGATAAAAAATCTTCTGTTTTGAGAAGGTCTGAGTTGCTTTTTGTTTAAGCTGGTGGTTTAAGGTCATGGGCTAAGAGCTATGTAACATTAGTGCCTTGCATTTACAGTATATGCTACAACTCCACTTAAGGCATAGCTCTCTTTCTTTCAGTTTCCCCAGGTATTATGAATATGATTATGTTAAAGCCCATTGCATTATCAAATCAAGATAGTTGAACACCCTGCTACTGACTTGAAACTCGTTTTCATTCAATACGTCTGCGCAACGAGCATTGATCATATTTCAAAGCATACTTTGAAGGGTTATTAGCTTTTATGAGTATGCACTGTCAAGGTCATTCTCCACAGATCAATGGACGAGGCCGTCCTCACCTTGCGCAGTAGGGGTGCTATTAATTCCAAATGGCAGATGAAGGTGACTGTTATGTTTGCTGTTGCCTGTGTGTTTCTCAGCTGTTACTAAGCCACTGCATCCCTCCCCGGATCTGATTTCACAGTGGAAATATCCCCTTCCCTGGAGCATGGTGCGTGGAGAGCAGGCTAACCTGACCCACTCCCTCCAGCAGCAGGCCTGGCCTACCACTCCGTCCTCCGCTGAAGAGGCTGCTGCCTCCAACCCCTCCTGAGACGGGAGGAGAGTGGGGAGGGAAGGGGAGAGGGATTCACATTTTGGTGAGAGGGAGAAAGAGGGGCCTCCTGAGTAGACTGTACTGTAGAATGCATTTATTTGTGTTCTGCAACGTAGCTGAATTTGTGACTGGAGACAAATTATGCATCTATAAGGTATTGTAGGTTTACCCAGAGTAATGGCAAAAATGAAACGCAAAAACTGTCCTGCAATGTTGACAGTGTTAACTCGCTATTAACACACACTCACATTTAACCTGAAAGTAAGCATAATCAGTATGATAGGAAAGTGTTATTTTAAATCAATACTGTTGATTATGTTATTATAGAGTTATTATCAGGAATAAACCAGATAAACATTGTTGTTTCATCCTGGTCTGGTGTCTAACCACCTCGGCCCTGCTGCAGTCTGGTAGGATGCTACAGTAGGCTCTGAGAGGATTGCTGTGGGTGCAGCCAGGTAGCTCTGCCTAGTCACGGAGGCACTGCCACACTATTAATAGCTCCTGCTTTCAGATCAAGGGAATCCATTTTTAATTAGCTACAATATGGAGCTTCAAGTTAGAGTTACAGAGGGCTGGCTTCTCCTATTAACCTCCCATAAGGTTTAGAAGGAGTGAGAGGAGGCTGATAGAATCATTATGCCCTGCTTCTCTACCAACAGGGATTCTTGTCAGCTCAGCTGCCTCACAGACCAGCTCCGATGAACTGAGACCACCTCTCTCTCTCTCTGTCCTTCCTTTCCCCTCTCTCTCTCTCTCCTTACAGCCTACTCACTCTCTCTCGCTCTCCTTCATTTCCCCTCTCTCTCTCCTTACAGCCCACTCTCTCTGTTTCTCTCTCTTCCTCTCCCTATGTCATTGTCAGTGTTTGGCAAGGTATTCCCCTGAAAGAGCTGACTGGGCTCCTCTTACATCATGAGCATGCTCTCCAGGGCTGCTTGTCGGTGGCTGGGCTGCTGAGTCATTATCCTTCTGCCTTAATTGCTTGGCTGACTCCTGATTGTTAGACAGGGTTGCATCTTACGGCTCACAAATAGACAACCCATGGGCTTCACCTCTGTGGTTTAGGATAAGGTCTAGTATGCCATATATTTTGGTGGTCTCATAAAAGTATCATTATTTATTGTTATATTTATATTTTGTTCACCTCTGCCCATTGCCTTATCCAGACCCCTTGGAAGAGGTGAATGGAGCCACTGGGCCTCAGGCATGAAATGAGAGTTCTTAGAATTAGGAGCCTTTTAAATTGAGGCTCTGTCAGTCATATCTGGTGTGTTACCTCTGTGTGTTCTATGAACTTACTCTCCCGCTCCCCAAAGGGGTTAATTGGCATGTGAAATGGATAATAAACAAAAGAGAAATAAACAATCAGAAATTAACAGTAAACATTACACTCACAAAATATTATAGCCTTGCACAGTTAAAGTACAAAAGGGAAAATAAATAAACATAAATATGGGTTGTATTTACAATGGTGTTTGTTCTTCACTGGTTGCCCTTTCCTTGTGGCAACAGGTCACAGAATAGCTGCTGTGATGGCACACTGTCGTTTTCACCTATTTCACCTATGCCGAGTAGTTGCCATACCAGGCTGTGATGCAACCAGTTCTCGATGGTGCAGCTGTAGAACATTTTGAGGATCTGAGGACCCATGCTAAGCCTGCCTACGGTGCCATCTCTCAATAGCAATGCTTACTGAGTCTGTACATAGTCAAAGCTTTCCTTAATTTTGGGTCAGTCATAGTGGTCAGGTATTCTGCCACTGTGTACACTCTGTTTAGGGCCAAATAGCATTCCAGTTTGCTCTGTTTTTTTTGTACATTTTTTTCCAATGTGTCAAGTAATTATCTTTTTGTTTACTCATGATTTGTTTGGGTCTAATTGTGTTGCTGTCCTGGGGCTCTTTTCTGGATTTTGATAGTCAGCGTGTATCACCCTAATTCTGCTCTGCACCCCCCCTCACCCCCACTGTACTCTACTTGGCGTGTGGGATAAGGTCGGTAACAGTGCAATTCTGATCTTTTACTTAAAATGTATGTCAAACAAAAACCATTTGAGTTCAAAGTTTAAGAAACCGTAAAACTCTGTTTGATACCAGAATTTTGGTAACATTTTCTTGTTTCCAATTTTTCAAAAACCTTGTTATATCTCTGCTCGGCGTAAGATTCAATAATGTACAAAGAATGGGGTGTCAGCTAGGACATGACACATTGAGTTTGAAATAATCTATTTTTGTTATTGAATAGTAATAAGTGTAGTGGATCTACACCCAGTAACGGAATTGTGGTAACGGAATTTCTTCATGGGTCCCTGATACAGTATGTACTATACAGAAATGCATAATTATGGACATGAATGTCATTCTCTTCATGGTGATGTATCCTAAATAGGTACATACACGTATAAATATACAATATCCTCCTTTGCATATTTCTCTGAAATTTCGTTACAGATTTTGGTAACGGAAGTTTGAGTTTTAATCACTTAATAATTCATGAAAAAATAATAATAATGAAAAACACTAACTAATTGCTAGTCTACCTTTACTTGTTACTTCTATGAAACTTTCATTATCCTCCCTACTCATGATGGAGAGAAAGGAGAACATACAGTATCTTAAAGATATGTGGCGGATTTTGTAACGGAATTCCAAGGCACAAGGCAATGTTTCTTACAGAAGGCAGAACAATTTCTCTAAAGTGATTTTTAAAAAGTTTATATTTCTTATAAGCGTCCGGATTAGTGTCCGGCTCCTTGAAAGTGGCAGCTCTAGCCTTTAGCTCAGTGCGGATGTTGCCTATAACCCATGGCTTCTGGTTGGGATATGTACGTACGGGTCACTGTGGGGATGACGTTGTCGATGCACTTATTGAGGAAGCCGATGACTGGTATACTTCTCAATGCCATTTGATGAATCCCGGAACATATTCCAGTCTGCACTAGCAAAACAGTCCTGTAGCATAGCATCTGCACCATCTGACCACTTCTGTATTGTGCTTGTCACTGGTACTTCCTGCTTTAGTTTTTGCTTGTAAGCAGGAATTAGGAGGATAGAATGATGGTCATATTTGCCAAATGGAGGGCGGGGGAGAGCTTTGTATGCATCGTTTTTTCCTCTGGTTGCACATGTGACATGCTGGTAGAAATGAGGTAAAACGGATTTAAGTTAGCCTGCATTAAAGTCCCTTGGCCACTAGGAGTGCCGCTTCTGGATGAGCATTTTCTTGTTTGCTTATGGCCCTATACAGCTGGTTGACTGCAGTTTTAGTGCCAGCATTGGTTTGTGGTGGTAAATAGACGGCTGCGAATAATATAGATGAGAACTCTCTTGGTAGATAGTGTGGTCTACAGCTTATCATAAGGTACTCTACCTCAGGCGAGACTTCTTTAATAGTTGATATTGCGCACCAGCAGCTGTTATTGACAAATAGACACACACCCCCGCGCCTTGTCTTACCAGATGTAGCTCCTATGTCCTGCTGGTGCATGGAAAATCCTGCCAGCTCTATTTTATCCATGTCGTCTTTCAGCCATGACTCTGTGAAACATAAGATAGTAGTTTTTAATATCCCGTTGGTAGTATAATCTTGATCGTAGGTCATCCATTTTATTTTCCAATGATTGCACATTGGAAAATATGTGTTATTGTATTATTCTAGCATGGCAGTTGTGTGTGTGTGTGTGTGTGTGTGTGGGTAGGGAGGGATCATTCCACTCTTTAGTGGGAATGTCAAGCTCCAGTCACATGAGAATGAGCTAATGTCCCACCAAGGCCTCTGTCATTTCTCAGAACATTAGCCACAGGGCTTGACAAGGAGGCACTCAC
The DNA here is from genome assembly GCF_023373465.1 of Oncorhynchus keta. Classification (NCBI taxonomy): domain Eukaryota; kingdom Metazoa; phylum Chordata; class Actinopteri; order Salmoniformes; family Salmonidae; genus Oncorhynchus; species Oncorhynchus keta. The sequence continues at coordinate 27,498,158 of NC_068452.1, forward strand.
TATGGCCGTGGAGTTCAGACTGTTTAATGGGGAGGCGTCACTGAGCTGCCAGATTTTTACATTCAACTGGATAGTTCATGATAAGCTAGTCTACCATTTGACTGCCTTTCCCACAACTATTTCTCCCACTTTATCCATTTTCTACTATTGCCTCTATGTAAGGGACCAAAATGTAGCATAATGATTTAATTATTACACTGACATTTTGCAGACCACTTCAGAGCCACTCTAGAGTTAGAAAATGATGCTTGAGTAATTATTTTGAATTATGTATGATGATTGAGTTCAACCACAGAGAGATTGATCACTTCTCAGACTAACAAGTGTTTATCCTCCTAGATTACAGTACAATGGAAACTCATCTTGGAAAAACTTCCAGTCTCATTTTAACCTCTTCTAGAGATAAAATCTGTATTCATAACTTTCTCTTATTTTGTTAATTTACTGTATTTGTGTTTTGTTTCTCTCTCCCCCCCCATAGACTTACTCTGGGCTGTTCTGTGTGGTGATAAACCCCTATAAAAACTTTCCCATCTACTCAGAGAACATCATAGAGATGTACAGAGGAAAGAAGCGTCATGAGATGCCACCACACATCTACGCCATTTCAGAGTCAGCATACCGCTGCATGCTCCAAGGTAAACCTCCTCTCTCACTCTGTTTTGTGCAGTGTTTGGAAGGTATAGCTCCTTCCTCAGTGGTCTCTTTCCGTCTCTTTTGCTGCGATGCAACGTGCATAAAGTGTGACTGGCAGGTGCCCTGCTGAGTTGTGGGATTTGCTGCATAATCCAGGAGATTAGTGTGTGAAAGGTTCCAGAGTCAGGGAGGCAGTGGCATCGTTAGTCATGGTTGAGCTGCCCCCCTGCCTCTGCTAGCCATAGGGGTCTGACAGACTACTTATTGACACGGATCTACTGAGACCGACAGACTATACTGTACCACTTATAGACTACGTAGTGTGTAAAAGCTCAACAATAGGCTTGTAGTTTCACAAACCACAAAGAGTACAGTCTATCTGCAAGTTATGTACATTGTCTGCAAAACAGGAATGCTTCAATTTCAGACCATAGCATGTATTTGTTTGCGTTAAGTCAAAAACCACTTGGCGCACATAATTAGCCTTCCTTAAGGCCCCTCTACTGCCCTGCCGACTGTCCTGTATCCCAGGTGGGATGGCATATGCTCTGGACCAGGACCTCACTGGCTCTTTTGCAGATAAGAACCAGTTTAATTAGAGGTGAAAGTTCAGCCTGTTAACATTGATGGCCACTGACTGAGGGACCTGGAGAGTGTGAGCCCAGGATCACGACTTAGGATGCTATTAACTCAACCTGTGATCCTAGGGAAATGTACCCCTCACTGTTAATCTTCTTCCTCCAGTGAGACATTCCATCTATCTCTGGCTCCTTGCAAAGGGACACTTTTCAATAGATACAGTGTGTGTTCAGTTTCAATGAGTTCAGAGTAACGTCAGCCTTCTGAACAGTACAGTCTCTCAGTGGGTCTGGTTTTGCCTCCTCAGCTAAGTTCGATTTGATGGAGCCTGGAGCCTCTCTGTCATTACAGCTCCTCAGACTGGTCCTAACTGGATATATCCAGAACTGTGGCTTGCTGCTCTGGCTGTTCTGGCTTCCACCCTACAGTACTGCTGTCACTATCACTGCTACTGCAGCTCAGCTACAGGAAGAGAAAGAATCTCAGGTCTTTTCATCTTCGGGAAGAAGCTGCGCTATTCTCTTTGTACCGGGAAGGGTGCTGGACACATGCCCCCTTAGCAGCCTCATCCCTGTGTTAGAATATAGACATTTTTCTTTATTTTTACTATTTTCTACATTGTAGAATAATAGTAAAGACATCAAAACTGGGAAATAAAATATAAACTCATGTAGTAACCCAAAAAATGTAAGAATTTAGATTCTTCAAAGTAGCCACCCTTTACCTTAATGACAGCTTTGTACACTTTTGGCATTCTTTCAACCAGCTTCACCTGGAATGTTTTTCCAACAGTCTTGTTCCCAGTCAGTTCCCACATATACTGAGCACTTAGCTGCTTTTCCTTCACTCTGCTGTCCAACTCATCCCAAACCATCTCAATTGGGTTGAGGTCAGGTGATTGTGTAGGCCAGGTCATCTGATGCAGCACTCCATCACTCTCCTTCTTGGTCAAATAGCCCTTACACAGCCTGGAGGTGTGTTTGGTCATTGTCCTGTTGAAAAACAAATGATAGTCCCACTAAGTAGACATACGTAGAATGTATGCACACATGACTGTAAGTCGCTTTGGATAAAAGCGTCTGCGAAATGGAATATATTATTATTATTATTATATATTAAGTGAAAACCAGATGGGATGGCATATCGCTGCAGAATATTGTGGTAGCCATGCTGGTTAAGTGTGCCTTGAATTCCAAATAAATCACAGACAATGTCACCAGCAAAGCACCATCACAGCTCCTCCTCCAGGCTTAAAGGTGGGAACCACACATGCAGAGATCATTCGTTCACCTACTCTGCGTCTCACAAAGACAGCGGTTGGAACCAGAAATTTCAAATTTGGACTCATCAGACCAAAGGACAGATTTCCACCGGTCTAATATCCATTCCTCGTGTTTCTTGGCCAAAGCAAGTCTCTTCTTCTTATTGGTGTCCTTTAGTAGTAGTTTCTTTGCAGAAATTCGACCATGAAGGCCTGATTCATGCAGTCTCCTCTGAACAGTTCATGTTGAGATGAGTCTGTTACTTTAACTCTGAAGCATTTATTTGGGCTGCAATTTCTTAGGCTGGTAACTCTAATTAACTTATCCTCTGCAGCAGAGGTGACTATGGGTCTTCCTTTCCTGTGACGGTCCTCATGAGAGCCAGTTTCATCATAGCACTTGATGGTTTTTGCGACTGCACAAAGTTCTTGAAATGTCTCTTTGCTTATTTGAGCTGTTCTTGCCATAATATGGACTTGGTATTTTACCAAATAGGGCTATCTTCTGTATACCACCCATACCTTGTCACAACACAACTGAACACAAAGAAATTCCACAAATTAACTTTTAACAAGGCATACGTGTTAATTGAAATGCATTCCAAGTGACTACCTCATGAAGCTGGTTGAGAGAATGCCAAGAGGGTGCAAAGCTGTCATCAAGGCAAAGGGTGGCTACTTTGAACAATTTGCTTTTTGGGGGGTTATTACATGATTCCATATGTGTCATTTCATAGTTTTGATGTCTTCACTATTATTCTACAATGTAGAAAATAGTAAAAATAAAGTAAAACCCTGGAATGAGTAGATGTGTCCTGACCTTTGACTGGTACTGTCTGTGTCTGTAGTTTTTTTTTAGCCAGAGCTTGAAGTGATGAGCAGTAATCCTTCCTGCTTCTTAGTTCTATTGAGGAGTTGAGTAGTGTTATGATATTGGCCAGTGACCACACGTATACAGTAGGTCAAGTGCTTTACCGGTTGGTCCAATTCAAACACCTCTATCCCCCACCTCACCCAACGTCTCATCACGGACTTCCTTTTGTGACCCCCATCCACACATACATTATGGTGTCTTAACCAATGATAGCCATGAAACCCTTGTGACCAGTCATCCCCCCCCCCCGTCATACTTTCCATTAACTAAATATAGGCTGAGTACCTGCACAGAGCACTCACCCATTGTGGCCAGCCTGCCTTCCAGTTTCAACATGAGAGGTGTTTGAATTGGGGCCCCATGTCAAATCTACCCACCTCATTGCCCCACTGCCCACAGTCCTGCCACATAGTGGTCATTGTGTACACTCCCTAGGGGGTCTACTGTGGAATGAGGTCATCCCTTGTCTTAGCGATCCGCAGCATGCTAAGAACTGAGTCATCGTAGTAGTGTCATGGGCCTCAGATCACTGTGGAGTGCAGACTGTCCGGCTGCCTGAAGAGGGATGCCTCACTATGGATATGAGTGTGACCAAAATAACATTCCCGCACTGGCACATCACACTGAGGAGTTAGTGTGTCAGCTCACTTTCTGAGTAGCTGACCTTATATTGACAGCATATTGTATCTTGCACAGTTGAATAACTTATGATCTGCGTAGTGCTTATAGTGTGTTATACAGATTATTTCATTTGGTAGTGGAAAGGCTGCCTCTATTGATGTTTCAAAAGCCATCTCAGGCTTTTAGGGATCCCCCACTTCTGTAATGGCTCTCTTTATTCTCCTAGGAACTAAACAAGCCAACCGATCTAATTTCCACTTATTTTCTTTTGTTCCTTATTTTGTTCTGTCTTTTTTTCCCCTTCTCTTCAAAATGTTCTGGCTCGGAGGACGTTGAAGGAAAAATTCCACTCATCCTGCCAGGGCTTTTCTGGGACCCTTTCACTTACAGCACTATTAACTGAAAAATACAACCGGGTGGCTTTGTGCGCTCTCTTTCCCCAACGTGGTTCCTTTGTGAGGAGAACATAGGCGGACAAGTGTGTGGAATGTCTGTGTTCTGACTTCAGCCCAGACTATGGCTCTAGCATTGCTATGGAAGGTTCACAGACCATTCTACAGTTTATTTTCTGTCTCAACCAATGACCATCTCTCTCTGTCCCATTCTCTTCTCCCCTCATTTACAGTAACAGCATCCCTGTCTCTGGCCCTCTGGCTTCAGGGTTAGTCAACCGAACCGTACTGAGGCCTCATTGCACCTAAGCTGTCAGCAGGAGCAGAGCTTGAATAGTTCTAGGTGCTTATTATGGGATGTAGCCCTTTCCTCAGGTCATTTGTTTGTGTTTGACACACTCTCTCTCTCAGACACATGTTTGAGTCTCAGGAACTGCTACAGACGAGGCTCCCTCTCTCTGCTCTGACCCCCTCGTCCGAAGCACGCTCTGCTACTGACATGCAGGTCTGGACGTGCTCCTGCACTCCAGAGCAGACGGGAGAGAAATGGGGCAGCCTGTATTGTGGCTCACAATGGGGGCTTTGTGTTGCCTGGAGAAGGGGCCAGGGTGCAGTATGGGGAGGCCCGGACTGACAGGGCTGGGAATAGAGGGTCTTGTGTTGGGGCAGAGAGTGTTGACTGCAGGGAAGAGGTCAGGTCTGAGTGACAGGACAGGTGTGAAGGGCCAGGCAGGACGGGGGTATGGTGGAAGGGGGGACCCTCTCTCTGTAGTGAAATAACTCTGTGTTCCTTGGTGGATGTACTAGAGTTTCAGACAAATGGCAGTGTACACACACAATCCCACTCATATAGACACATGTTGGCAGATGCTCCCCTAATGGCAGACAGCTGTGGAGTTCATTCAGTATAAAATGGTATTTCTGTTGGCGGGCTTTTGTCATAGATCTCTGATCTCAGACAGCCATGAACTGTTGAGTCTCTCCAATAGGGGGAAAGAATGCACCCTTAATAAACCAGAGACATGAACATGTTCTCCTCAGTTCACTGGTTTTTAGAGGTTTCACTGGTGGGAGGGAGCAGAGTCTGAGATTACAGACCGGGCTTGAATGGAGACCCCATGAAAACCCTTGACGATGTGGGAGTTTGCTCAACATACAGTTGAAGTCAGAAGTTTACATACATACACCTTAGTCAAATACATTTAAACTCAGTTCTTCACATTCCTCACATTGAATCCTAGTAACAATTCCCCATCTTAGCTCAGTTAGGATCACCACTTTTTATTTTAAGAATGTGAAATGTCAGAATAATAGTAGAGAGTGATTTATTTCAGCTTTTATTTCTTTCATCACATTTCCAGCGGGTCAGAAGTTTACATACTCAATTAGTATTTGGTAGCATTGCCTTTAAATTGTTTAATTGTTTAACTTGGGTCAAACATTTCGGGTAGCCTTCCACAAGCGTCCCACAATAATTTGGGTGAATTTTGGCCCATTCCTCCTGACAGAGCTGGTGTAACTGAGTCAGGTTTGTAGGCCTCCTTGCTCGCACACGCTTTTTCAGTTCTGCCAATAAATGTTCTATAGGATTGAGGTCAGGGCTTTGTGATGGCCACTCCAATACCTGGACTTTGTTGTCCTTAATACATTTTGCCACAACTTTTGAAGTATTCTTGGGGTCATTGTCCATTTGGAAGACCCATTTGCGACCAAGCTTTAACTTCCTGACTGATGTCTTGAGATGTTTCTTCAATATATCCACATAATTTTCCATCCTCATGAAGCCATCTATTTTGTGAAGTGCACCAGTCCCTCCTGCAGCAAAGCACCCCCACAACATGATGCTGCTACCCCCGTTGGGATGGTGTTCTTTGGCTTGCAAACCTCCCACTTTTTCCTCCAAACATAGCGATGTTCATTATGGCCAAACCGTTCTATTTTTGTTTCATCAGACCAGAGGACATTTCTCCAAAAAGTACAATATTTGTCCCCATGTGCAGTTGCAAACCGAAGACTGGCTTTTTTAAAATGCCAATTTTGGGGGAGTGGCTTCTTCCTTGCTGAGCGGCCTTTCAGGTTCTGTCGATATAGGACTCGTTTTACTGTGCATATAGATACTTTTGTACCTGTTTCCTCCAGCATCATCACAAGGTCCTTTGCTGTTGTTCTGGGATTGATATGCACTTTTCGCACCAAAGTACATTCATCTCTAGGAGACAGAATGCATCTCCTTCCTGAGCGGTATGACGGCTGCGTGGTCCCATGGTGTTTACACTTGCGTAGTATTGTTTGTACAGATGAACATGGTACGTTCAGGTGTTTGGAAATTGCTCCCAAGTGTGAACTAGACGTATGGAGGTCAACATGTGTTTTCTATGGTCTTGGCTGATTTATTTTGATTTTCCCATGATGTCAAGCACAGAGGCACTGAGTTTGAAGGTAGTCCTTGAAATACATCCACAGCTACACCTCCAATCGACTCAAATGATGTCAATTAGCCTTTCAGAAGCTTCTAAAGCCATGACATAATTTTCATGGCTATGGCTATGAGTGACCGTCCTGTTATGAAACAAATTATTATCATAGGTGCTTTATTACTGTATATGTTAGAGGTTATCGGGCTGTTCTAAGTACCTTTACAGAAAAAACACATGATTTCACATGTGGAAAATCACATTATTTCCCATGAAATTTGACGTGTATTAATGTGAAAACATGTTTTGTGGAAAACTATTCAAGTGTAGTTTCATGTTGTCACATATTGCCACGTTATCGTATTAACTTCACAAAAAAAATCACACGGAGACGTGTTTTTGGACACAAATTCATGTGTTTTTTTCCTTAAGGGTAGAGAGGGAAGCTCAACCACCTCAGGTAGAATGGCAGCTTCCCCAGCGCTGCAGGTCTGTCTAATGTTTTACTGGGGCCTGTGTCTTGGGTGGCCACACAATGCCACCCTAAAAAGAACATTGAATCTTGCTGTTGTGTGTGTAAAACACTGCCCAGAAACATCATTTCTAATGCAGGTCCCTTGCATGGGTCTCTACTGTGTCTGACCCACCTAACATTTGAAGTGAGACCATGACTTCTCAGTCCACTCTCCTGTACCTCCTATATCTCCTCAGAGCAGCTTGCGGTGAATTCAGTGGAATAGAGACATTATATTCCAGTTTCCAATAAGCCCTAGGATGTTGACACCAGCAGCAGGGCAACATTAGAACCCCATGATGAGCCTCTGTTACTGCTGTTACACATTCACAGGTGTTTCTCATTTCACCCTCGCGTCAGAAGCATGTGGAAAATGTGCTTTGTGAGGTATGAGCAAAGTGTGTGTGTGTGTGTGTGAGGCTGTTACCCTCTGTGGGGGTCAACAGGCTTAGGTGTGGGAGGAAGGAAGCCTCACTAGGTGTGAGGGAGGACAATGACTTCCTTCCTTTAATGTGCAATCTCGCCCTCGCTCTCTCTCTCTCTAGTCCCACTGGTCACTTTACACAGCCTCCCTTCCCTGTCATATCCACTAGACAGGGAACAGTCATTCTTTCTGACACTTATTCCGTTCCTGCCAATGATCTCAATTTCCACTGTAATTGAGTCAAACCAATAAAGTAGTCTCTCATAGGATGGGAAGCTATTTATTGTAGCTACAGTAGTTACTGCAACACATTCCATTCCGGCCTACAATGCCACATCTAGAATGCCCTCATCTGTGTATCTGAGTTGACTGACGCCATCCTACCTTGCCCACTCACTGCATGCCCAGGTCTGGCCCACCACGCTGCTCTCTATGCATTACTGTCAGTGAGTTTCCATGGCCTGGAAGGGTGCAGTCTACAGCTCCCCTCCCCCCTATGCACCCTCACCTCTTCCCCTTTACCCCTACCAGTTGCTGTGGGCCAGGAAGCCTGGCCACCCTCTGTGACATCACAGTGATGTCCTTGCCCCAGGACCCCAGCGTTGATGGTGAGGGGAACCATGGGCATCCGAATTCCAACAGTCATAACTGATTACTGACTGCAGCCCACAATGCACTGCTAGCTGGCAGAACTGGAGGGTCTTCTTCTGATCTGTCACACTTCTCAGCTTTGTGTCAAACTGGTCTCAAAGTATCACTTTGTAGGTATTTTAATGAGACAAAACCTGGTAAAATATGTTTAAAAAAGGAGAAATATTACCCAGTCTCCATTACAACATTCATCAGGCTTGGCGAGCTCTTCATTACCACCAGGATATATGACCAGAATCCCCCTCAGACCAAGGAAGAGTCATATTGTGTTGTGAATGCTTTAATGAACGGTGCATGTCGGCCTCTCACTCTGGCCCAGTCCTCTCAGCAGCAGCACTCCACAGTGTTAGTGTGGGTTATCATAACAGCTCAGAAGCCCAGAGGTGACAGTTACACAGAGCAGGTACAGAGAGGACTGGCCAGATCTAATTGTGTGTTTACCAGTTCACCCGTCTGAGAATGTAGGCTGACGGGGGTGTGTGTGTGGAGGGGGTATTGAGATTGGGCTAGGCTCCCTGCGTTGCAGCATTGACAATACAGCAGTGAGAAACCCCAGACATGGCAGGGACCTCACTCTCTCTCACACAGACACTCAGTCTTTTGTTCCTCCGGCTTTAAGTACCCCTGGAATCCATCCTGACTGCTCTATATGAGTAAACAGGCCACAGCTCTTTCTATTGCTTCTGCTGTAATGACCAGTCCTAGTAGATGATCCATGCCTCTGCTCTACTATGACTGATGAGTGTCTGTGTCTGTGTGTGTGTGTACAGGGTGGGTAGGTCCGGGTAGTGATATACCCTTCGAGGTTATGGGGAATACTGGCCATCACTCAGGATTTCTGATGTGTGCAAAGTGGTAACCATGGCTCTAGAATTAGCACTGCGTTTGTTGGGGTTTTATGACTTCTTTTATGAAGCTAATTTAGAGAGCAGGAAGAAGGATGTGGAAAAAGAGTGTAGTATCCAGTTGAAGTGGTGGTGAGGCTGTTTTGTCATACCAGCTCTCACCCTGCCTCCCCTAAGTTTGTGATCATATTTCACGAACTACAGACCCTATGTCATAATATAATAGCGGTCGACTGATTATGATTTTTCAACACCGATACCGATTATTGGAGGACCAAAAAAGCTGATACCGATTTAATCGGCCGATTTCTTAAAAAATAAAATATTTTTTTACATTTATTCATAATAATGACAATTTCAACAATACTGAATGAACACTTATTTTAACTTAATGTAATACATCAATAAAATCAATTTAGCCTCAAATAAATAATGAAACATGTTCAATTTGGTTTAAATAATGCAAAAACAATGTGTTGAAGAAGAAAGTAAAAGTGCAATATGTACAATGTAAGAAAGCTAACGTTTAAATTCCTTGCTCAGAACATGAGAACATATGAAAGCTGGTGGTTCCTTTTAACATGAGTCTTCAATATTCCCAGGTAAGAAGTTTTAGGTTGTAGTTATTATAGGACTTTCCCTCCTATACCATTTGTATTTCATTAACCTTTCACTATCGGATGTTCTTATAGGCACTTTAGTATTGCCAGTGTAACAGTATAGCTTCCGTCCCTCTCCTCGCTCCCCCTGGGCTCGAACCAGGAACACCTCGACAACAGCCACCATCGAAGCAGCGTTACCCATGCAGAGCAAGGGAAACAACCACCCCAAGGCTCAGAGCGATTGACGTTAGAAACGCTATTAGCGCGCGCTAACTAGCCAGCCATTTCACTTCGGTTACACCAGCCTCATCTCGGGTGTTGATAGGCTTGAAGTCATAAACAGCGCAATGCTTGACGCACAACGAAGAGCTGCTGGCAAAACACACGAAAGTGCTGTTTGAATGAATGTTTACGCGCCTGCTTCTGCCTACCACAGGTCAGTCAGATACTTAGATACTTAGATGCTTGTATGCTCAGTCAGATTATAGCAACGCAGGACACTCTAGATAATATCTAGTAAAATCATCAACCATGTGTAGTTAACTAGTGATTGTGATTGATTGATTGTTTTTTTTATAAGATTTTAATGCTAGCTAGCAACTTACCTTGGCTTACTGCATTCGCGTAACAGGCAGTCAGTCTCCTTGTGGAGTGCAACTGTCGTTATTGTGTTGCACTAGTTAACTGTAATGTTGCAAGATTGGATCCCCCGAACTGACAAGGTGAAAATATGTCGTTCTGCCCTTGAACGAGGCAGTAAACCCACCGTTCCTAGGCCGTCATTGAAAATAAGAATGTGTTCTTAACTGACTTGCCTAGTTAACTAAAGGTAAAATAAAGGTGAAAAAAAAATGGCCCTAATTAATCGGCCATTCCGATTAATCGGTCAACCTCTAGAATATAACCATTCTTTTATTTAACTTGTTTGAATTTGGAGTGGTCCAGCAGGAAGAGTGGAATGGAGTAGGCTACAATCCATACTTGGGCTCCACTGTACTTCTACGGTTCAAGATTAGGGAGGCTTGGACATGTTTTGGGGAGTAGATGGGAATGTTGAGAGATTAGGGGGCTAGTTGAGGGAGGAGGGGAGAGGTTGAGGGGGTAAAAGGGGTGGCCTGGGGGGGTCTGGAATGTGTGGAATGAGTAGATTAATCTGTCTGGGGAATAAATTATTAGTGGAAAATGGATCCCCAGTCTGTCTCCTGCTGCATGGCCCAGGGGGGAGACGAGGAGAGGGCTGTTTGTCTATTTCGACCTAGATGTAGACCTATGTACACCTACGCAGACGGCACCATTCTGTATACTTCTGGCCCTTCTTTGGACACTGTGTTAACTAACTTCCAGACGAGCGTCAATGCCATACAACTCTCCTTCCGTGGCCTCCAACTGCTCTTAAATGCAAGTAAAACTAAATGCCCGCACCCACCTAGCATCACTAATCTGGATGTTCTGACTTAGAATATGTGGACAACTACAGATACCTAGGTGTCTGGTTAGACTGTAAACTCTCCTTCCAGACTCACATTAACTTAAGCATCTCCAATCCAAAATGAAATCTAGAATCGGCTTCCTATTTCGCAACAAACATCCTTCACTAATGCTGCCAAACATACCCTCGTAAAACTGACCATCCTACCGATCCTCGACTTTGGCGATGTCATTTACAAAACAGCCTCCAACACTCTACTCAACAAATTGGATGGTCTATCATAGTGCCATCCGTTTTGTCACCAAAGCCCCATATACTACCCACCACTGTGACCTGTACGCTATCGTTGGCTGGCACTTGCTTCATATCTGTCGCCAAACCCACTGGCTCCAGGTCATCTATAAGTCTTTGCTAGGTAAAGCCCCGCCTTATCTCAGCTCACTGGTCACCATAGTAGCACCCACCCGTAGCACGTGCTCCAGCAGGTATGTTTCACTGGTCACCCCGAAAGCCTTTCATTCCAGTTCTCTGCTGCCAATGACTGGAAAGAATTGCAAAAATCACTGAAGCTGGATACTCATATCTCTCTCACTAACTTTAAGCATCAGCTGTCAGAGCAGTTTACAGATCATTGCACCTGTACATAGCCCATCTGTAAATAGCCCACCCAACTACCTCATCCCCATATTGTTATTTATTGCTCCTTTGCACCCAGTATCTCTACTTGCACATTCATTTTCTGCACATCTATCACTCCAGTGTTTAATTGCTAAATTGTAATTATTTCGCGACTATGGCCTCTTTATTGCCTTACCTCCCTAATCTTACTTCATTTGCACACACTGCATATAGATTATTCTATTGTATTATTGACTGTACGTTTATTTTTTCCATGTGTAACTCTGTGTTGTTTGTGTCACACTGCTTTGCTTTATCTTGTCCAGGTCGCAGTTGTATCTCTTTCATTCCCGTAGTTGTTGCATGCTGTGTGGAGCAGCAGACAACAAGGCCAAGGACATGTTTGTGTCTACCCAACCATTATCTGAACTGTTGTATTTTGTTGGTAGGGGTATAGGTTCTCCCCTGGTTATAGTGAACTGTTCACTCTGAATTGATGGCAGGAGACTGACAGCTTGATTGTACTGAGATCAGCCTTCTTGAGCCTTCAGAAAGGGGTTTTCAGTAGTCTACAGCTTGATGAATATATGGACTGATTTTACCCAGTCCTCTTGTTAGGCCCAGGATAATGGTGGCTTGTAATTTCATTGGGAGGAAACAAAAAACTGTGCTGGAATTGCTGATTAATCGATCAAATCAAGGACCTGTGGGTCGCAAAAGAGCTTTTGTTTTATTATTGGCTCTGTGCCATGGCTGCAGAGGGAGAGGGAGAGAAGGACTCTGTCAGAGGACGGAGAGAATAAGAGATGAGAGCAACAGTCAGGACAGAGGGAGAGATGAGCCAATAGAGTGTGAAATTGGTAGAACAATTTTCATTGGCCCCGTCCTGGGTATGTGAAACTGGTACTCTAGGAAACGGCCAGGGACAGAGCATATATGGGCAGAACAGATGGATTCAGTCAGACAGCCCTCTGTGCATGGGAACAAGAGAGACAAAGTCAATGGTTTGATCAATATGTGGTGGCTGTTCAGAATGGAGGAGCTACTGGCTCACTTCACCAGGCAATGGGTTTGGATCAGTTAGTTGATTGATATGAATGTATGGAGCCAATAGATTTCTCTTTCATATGATAATATCATTATTAGCCCTATAGTGAGTATAATAACACAATGCATACCAAATGAATGATTTTGTAGTAGGTATAAAGTATCTATCCTAAGTAATAAAGATAACTTTCCCCATTCACATAATGACCTTTAGCTAGCATGCTTTCTGAGAACGTATGAATCATATGAGCCATGTATTACAGAATGACTTCAGCTTATTGGGTGTCTGGCTCTGTGCTCTGATTGTGAAAAGCCTTTTGATAAATGGCCCACAGAGATGGGTAATTGAAGTCAATATCCTCTTTCTTTCTTTAATTATTTATTTGGCTTTAGAAGATAATTAAAGATGATAAATGACCGTTTGAATGCCTAACCCTTCATCAGTGGAGAGGGAGTAAGGCATGTGTCAAGGAGAGAATATTAGAACAAGAGAAAACAGGAAGTAGGTACAGACCAGCACACCATTTTATATCAGTGACTGGATTGACAAATCAATGGCTGAGGTCATCATTATCGCTGACTACCAAGGCCATTTTGAAAAACGCGATTGGTCTCTGATGTGAATCATATTCTAATCATGTATATCTGAGTTGATGTAGCTCGGTGTTGGGTCCTTCGATTCAAAGCGATCACAGCTACAAGGTCTGGTTGAAAATCAACATGACGTGGATGATAACCATCTGCGTTTCATAGAAAGTTATTCTCATGAAAACCCAGTGAAAAGCTCTTGTCACGGAGACGAAGAGTAATCAAACTTTGACCTGTGGAGCTCTGGAGTCTGGTGTGTCGTCGGGAACCTGGCCAGTTCTACTCAGCAACCCATCGATCATCCGTCCTGTTTTGCTATTCTCATCAGACGCATGCAAGTAGAAACAGACCGTGTGTCTCTGGGAGGAATAAAGAGCACCACAGGTCAGAGAAATCGGAGCGCTGAACGATATGTTCATTTATCAGACTGACTCGCCAGCAGCAGTTCACACTATAGTGACATAACAAAAGGTTGTGCCTATAACACCTGGTAGACATTCAGGTAGCCGACATGAACTATTTATCATTCCAACCATCATTTGAGTGTAAAGATGATCATCCGTAGAGTTATATTTGTTCCTGGGACTCATTGTTCAACTCTGTCATGAGGTCACAGTCCCAGACCTGTGGGCTTAATAAAACCATGTAAGCTCTTTATCTTCTGATCAAATACGGGCTTTGGCTGGGGAGCAATGTACCCATGACACATGGTCTAGCAGTGACAGCTGCCCTCTGTTGCTGTCCAGTCTGTTAGTCAGAGGGACATGGGGCTGGTAAGGTAAACACAGTGACCTTAAAGGGTATCCAATGGTGACCTTCAGTGTGGCTGAGTCACCCACAGGCCCCCTCACACTGACAACACCTCATACCATGGGCCACCAGGGTGAGTCTGAATGGAGCTGAGGCACAATGAGCTTTTAGGGAGTGAGGACAGAGCTATGACAGAGACAGAGACACAGAGGGAGGGGGTTGCTATAGGACCAGACTTGTAACCAACACATACTAGCGCGTGTCCCTCTGATCCCTTTTGAGAATGCTCTGTTTAATCTATAACCATCCACTGTGGCTGTCACAATGTCAGTTTTCAGCGTTTGCGACATGCCTTTCTCTTCTAAAAATGGCAGTGGATTCATTAGCTATTCATGATGCACATGTACACAAAGAATCAGTGTGTCCTCAGTTCACCCCTTTCCCACTCTCTCCCTGGCTCAAAGCGTCATCCCCAGGGTGGGTAGATTTAGGGGCGTCAGGCAGGCTGCTGGTTCAGCAGACAGTGTAGGGGATACGCTCTGCTGGCGACAGAGACCACTCACAGCGTGGTTGTTTGTAATGCCGGGGCTACACAGACAAAGTTGGCTTGTCACATTAAAATATCAGTAACCTACAGCAGAGGGGCTGTGAAATCAAACCCAGTTAGAGATTGGGGAGCACAGCAATACTGGTTAGATATAGATGGAGGTGGTAAGAGGTGTTGGTATTAGTGGAGGGGTCATTCCTCCCATTGATGTTCAGGAATTCAAGGTACAATTGAAGTCGGCAGTTTACATACACCTTAGCCAAATTAAATTTTAACTGACAATTCTTGACATTTAATCCTAGTAAAAAATCCCTGTTTTAGATCAGTTAGAATCACCACTTTTTATTTTAAGAATGTGAAATGTCAGAATAATAGTAGAGAGAATGATTTAATTTCAGCTTTTATTTCTTTCATCACATTCCCAGTGGGTCAGAAGTTTGCATACACACTCAATTAGTATTTGGTAGCATTGTCTTTACATTGTTTAACTTAGGGCAAACGTTTCGGGTAACCTTCCACAATAATTTGGGTGAATTTTGGCCCAATCCTCCTGACAGAGCTGGTGTAACGGAGTCAGGTTTGTAGGCCTTCTTTGCTCATGCACACTTTTTCAGTTCGCCCACACATTTTCTATGGGATTGAGGTCAGGGCTTTGTGATGGCCACTCCAATACCTTGACTTTGTTGTCCTGAATCTGTTTTGCCACAACTTTGGAAGTATTGTCCATTTGGAAGACCCATTTGCGACCGAGCTTTAACTTCCTGACTGATGTCTTGAGATGTTGCTTCAACATATCCACATAAGTTTCCTGCATCATGATGCCATATATTTTGTGAAGTACACCAATCCCTCCTGCAGCAAAGCACCCCCACAACATGATGCTGCCACCCCTGTGCTTCACGGTTGGGATGGTGTTCTTCGGCTTGCAAGCCTCCCCTTTTTCCTCCAAACATAACAATGGTTCTATTTGTTTCATCAGACCAGAGGACATTTCTCCAAAAAGTACAATATTTGTCCCCATGTGCATTTGCAAACCGTAGTCTGTCTTTTTTATGGCGGTTTTGGAGCAGTAGCTTCTTCCTTGCTGAGCGGCCTTTCAGGTTCTGTCGATATAGGACTTGTTTTACTGTGGATATAGATATGTTTGTACCTGTTTCCTTCAGCATCTTCACAAGGTCCTTTGCTGTTGTACTGGGATTGATTTGCACTTTTCGCACCAAAGTACGTTCATCTCTAGGAGACAGAACGCGTCTCCTTCCTGAGAGGTATGACGGCTGCGTGGTCCCATGGTGTTTATACTTGCGTACTATTGTTGTACAGATGAATGTGGTACCTTCAGGCGTTTGGAAATTGCTTCCAAGGATGAACCAGACTTGTGGAGGTCTACCATTTATTTTCTGAAGTCTGATTTCTTTTGATTTTCCCATGATGTCAATTAAAGAGGCACTGAGTTTGAAGGTAGTCCTTGAAATAGATCCACAGGCACACCTCCAATTGACTCAAATTATGTCAATTAGCCTTTCAGAAGCTTCTAAAGCCATGACATCATTTTCTGGAATTTTCCAACCTGTATAAAAGGCAGAGTCAACTTAGTGTATGTACTTCTGACTCACTGGAATTGTGATACAGTGAATTATAAGTTAAATAATCTGTCTGTAAACAATTGTTGGAGAAATGACTTACCAAAACTATGGTTTGTTAAAAATACATTTGTGGAGTGGTTGAAAAACAAGTTTTAATGACTTCAACCTAAGTGTATGTAAACTTCCGACTTCAACTGTACGTTTTGGAGGATTTCCACAGGAAATGAAACAACCTCTGTATAATAACTCAAGGCGAGACCCAGATGCAGACGGTTGGAGTCTTAGATGTTCAATAATCAAAAAGGAGTAGGCAAGAGAAAGGTGGACGGGCAAAAGGTCAAAACCAGATCAGAGTCCAGGAGGTACAGAGAAGCAGGCAGGTTCGAGGTCAAGGCAGGCAGAATGGTCAGGCAGACGGGTACAGAGTCCAGAAACAGGCAAGGGACAAAACCGGGAGGACTAGAAGAAGGAGAAAGAGCAAAAGCAGGAGAAAGGGGAAAAACCGCTGGTTGACTTGGACATACAAGATGAACTGGCACAGAGAGACAGAAAACGAGCGACACCTGGAGGTGGTGGAGACAATAATGAGGACAGGTGAAACGAAGACAGTGTCACACCCTGATATCTTCCACAGGAATGTTGAGGACCTCTTAACAGCATCAGAATGTTGTCTCCATTTTAGGAGAAAAGGTTATCCAAACACAGAGGGGCCACATTACAAGATGTTTCCATCTGGACTCAAATAGCTTCCTACCCAGAGACCCTCATTGTGTTGACTCTGTGTGTTACATCCCTCCGGATGATATACCTTCTGGTGTCACTGTGTCATGTCAGCTATGTCACCTATCCCCAAATAACTTTGTGATTTAATTTCCCATACATTCAAGGGTTGAGAGAGTGCCTGTCACATCATTCCGACAGGTCCTGTTCCATTACATTTTTGGGGCTGATAGCCACTTAGATATACTGGCATGCCTCCAACACCCACTAAAGAGCTTCATCAGAGTCAATCTATGGAGTTGAGTTACTGTGTGTCCAGTCCACAGAGCAGGTTCTTGTTGGAGGAGATGGTGAATAGATGCTGAGTCATGAGTGGGCTGAGGGGGTGAATAATGAGAGGCAAAAGGAGAATCATGAGGATAGCAGCTGCAGCAGGTATTTCTCTGGCATTTCTCTATTTCTCTGGCAGAGCACTGATCTATCTAGCATCTGTCTCTATCTATGCTTCTAGCCCTGGTCCTGGAGAGCTACCCTCCTGTAGGCTTTTACTACAACCGCAGTTGTAACCTCGCTGATTCAGCTTTTCAACCAGCTAATTATTAGAATCAGGTGCGCTTGATTCAGGTGCGCTTGCGCTCCAGGAACAGGGTTGGAACAGGGCCTTTGGTCTAATGCTTTAATATTTCATCATTTATGCCCGCTGAATTCATATTCATTAATAAATAGGCCTGTTTAATTTTGTCTGGCTTGCCGTTCCAAATGAAATGGAATATTGATTTAATTTAGTAGCCCCCAATTGTAGCTAGCTAGGGATCTTATCATACCGCCGTTGAGAGAATAAAAGGTTATTATTACATTATTATGCACAA
This sequence comes from Oncorhynchus keta, assembly GCF_023373465.1. Taxonomy (NCBI): domain Eukaryota; kingdom Metazoa; phylum Chordata; class Actinopteri; order Salmoniformes; family Salmonidae; genus Oncorhynchus; species Oncorhynchus keta. Next base: position 27,516,122 of record NC_068452.1, read on the forward strand.
GTTTCAGAGCAGCTGTATATCCAGCTACATCTGCGACTTAAGCCCAGTACTCTTTAACCTCATCCGTTGCCTGTGTTTACTGGATTAAACACTTGCCTTGCAGCATGGAGAAAGACGCTTGCCAAGTTGGTGGCTTTCATCTGGGTTTCCCTGCAACTGGGTGTTCAACTTTAGTAGTTCTGTCGTATTGAATATCTTGTTTTTCAATATATGGATGAAATTAGGGCATGATTTGATAATATCAAGCACCTCCTCAACCACCGAGCCAGGGTGTCAGAGCAGTCCTCTGTGGATCCTAGGATTTGTAGTCATGGCTGCCCTCAGAGTTTAGGACTAGGCATGTCCAATCTGCTATGGATCGAAATCTCTTTTGAAATGAAATGCGTGTTAAGATCTGACCCTGACACAGCAAGACTGTCTCTCATACGGCTAGAGTCTTTATGAATGGGCTGTAAGGCTGATCTGATCACACTCCTTAGTGTCTGCTGGGGCAGAACAGGACCCCACTGTCACTGCAGGCCAGAGGACTCCTGTTGACATAAACACTGCATGGGGGGGGGGTGTTCATTTCTTGTCTGGATGTCATGAAATGGCCCGTGTGTGTGTGTGTGTGTGTGTGTGTGTGTGTGTGTGTGTGTGTGTGTGTGTGTGTGTGTGTGTGTGTGTGTGTGTGTGTGTGTGTGTGTGTGTGTGTGTGTGTGTGTGTGCATTATCTGTAGAGGTATAGACTGATTCTGACTGTCTTTTTTTGTTGTTTTTTTTCCCCACAGATCGTGAAGACCAATCAATCCTTTGCACGTGAGTATCCTACTACTCTGTTGGGATCATTTCTCTAGACATCCTTTCCACTCACATTTCACTGACACATTTTACATGATTGAAAACATTTAGCTTTTCAAATCAAATTGTATTTGACACATGCGCTGAATACAACAGGTGTAGGCCTTACTTTACCGTACCAAGACCTTAACCAACAATGCAGTTCAAGAAATAGAGTAAAGACCATTTTTCCTCAATAAACTAAAGTATAAAATAAAAAGTCACACAATAAGATTACATAACAATAACGAGGCTATAATACAGGGGGTACCGGTACCGAGTCAATGTGCAGGGGTACAGGTTAGTTGACGTAATCAAATGGTGGTAATGACATTGACTAAATTTACCATATCAAAAAATGTGTTATGTGTATGTTTCAGTGTTCCACATCAGAGGTGTATTATCAGCCCAATCGTTTATCTAAACTGCATTATGCTAATGCACCTGATGACGCCTGAGGATGTTCAGAGGCCTCTGCTCTGCTCCGTCAGTATGCTAGCTGTCCTGCTCCTGAAACATTACCTCATTAAACTGCCCAGTAAGGTAAACGGATCGCCTCAGCCTGCCAAGTCCTGCTCTGACACCATCTCTCAAAGAGGACTCAGAGGGTAGAGGTTGTTTTTTTAAGGTGGGCCGATTCCAGAGGAGACTCAGCGGCTTTATGAGCTGGAAAAGTAACCTGTCTGGCGCTGAGACTGATGTGGCTGCACCTTAAGTAGGGTCTCAGTGACGTGCCCCCTCTTTTCCTTGAGTTCACTTTTGGAGATTTCCTCCATGCAGAGTTGCACCCCGGTCACTCCTTTCAGATTTACAGTCGAGCTCTTAGACTCGGGGAAGAAGGCAGAACAAGCCTACAGTATGTGGGAGTGAAGTGGGCAGCATTAGCATCTGTTAGTTGGTCAGAATGGGAGTTATACTGAAGTGATTAGCAAGGTCCTGCCATCCTGCTGGTTCTCAATTATGGACTAGATCTAAAAAGCTTTATGATGTAGTTATGGAACTGAGTTGGCATTTGAGAAACTTTGCAGAGTAGAGGGAGTTATGAGTGTGGTTTGGTACACGGTCTTCAAACAATTACACCCCCTGTTGGCCAGGATGCTACTTGCCGAGTTCTTGAGTGCTATATGCCAATGATCTCATTTAGACCCTCCCATTATCACAGAAATAAGCACACCAATCTTACACCATCTTATAAAGTTGTCATGTCCAATCAGAAACCTACTCTGTTGTACTATCTGAGAGAGAATCCAGTCTTCCTGTCATTGAAAACCAGTGAGAACTGGTTTACATGCCAGTCCACATGATGATTAAGTAATTTGGTTTACAGAACAGGAAGTGATCCACTGGGCCACAGACCTGTGGAATCTCTCACCTTAAGAGTGTGACACACTGCTGACCTGGCTACCTTGTGCTTGAACAAGAAGAGTGACTAATACAGAAAGTCAGTCTGCTTGGAATGAAGAAAAGTATGTCCCATGCCCAAATCTGATGTTGTCATTTCAACCTAAAACATCTCACTGTTCTCACAATTGTAATGTGACATCAAATTAATCTGAAATGGCATTTGATTAACATATATTACACTATACCCCCACACCACCCATATACAAAGTGTAGAGGAGGAGACTCACATTGAGTTGCACTCTGGCCATTTATCCATTAAGACAGCATTCTGTGTGGAGAGCTAATAGCTGGCTATGGTAAAGCCACGGGTATGTGGCTGTGTGCTGGTTCTGGAGGGGAGTGAGAGTTGGGTCCTGGCGGAGCTGTGGACGTCCCTGTCATTAGAGCCGGGCCAAAATCAGAGCCTAGAAACCCTGGAGACCTGCCCACCCAACCACAGGACCCTGGAGTTAAAATCAGATGGAGCAGAGCAGGCAAAACAAACAACAGTATCAGACTCTCTCCAGTCTATAGTATGTCCCAGGGCTGAGCAGAGACATCCCATCGGACATGATGAGCCTATGGGCTGGGCTGGGTCGTTTATGTGTTTTGACTGAACTTGGTTGAGATTATATGTGGAAGCCTTCCAGGAAGCTTGGCTTTGTCTGACAACTAAAGGCACAGTTATAACAGTAGACAAAGAGTTATATAAGTATTTGCTGGAAGTGTTCAACAGTGCTGAAATGTTATTTATTTTATGAGGCCTGCTTGGTAGTAGACTAGACCAGTTTCTTTGCTCTCCCTCATCCCTCCACCCCACCCCCCTCTCTCTCTCCCCATCCTCTCTTCCTCCTCTGTTTAATCTGATATGTATTGGTCCTGTCTGTCTCCTCCTCACACAGAGGCGAGTCGGGTGCCGGCAAGACAGAAAACACCAAAAAGGTCATCCAGTACCTGGCCCACGTCGCCTCGTCACACAAAGGACGCAAAGACCACAACATTCCTGTGAGTGTTTCCATTCCCTCCTTCCCTGTTCCCTTCCTGAACTCCTCCTGTTAAACCCTCCAATGTGTCCATGCCGGACCCAAAGGCCGAGGCTTTACCACAGTGTGTACTCCACTTACTTCTAAACAATGTGTTCTAGTTTAATGACCACTGATGCTAATGGCTAACGCAGCTCCTCTAATAGAGTCTAATCAGTTTGTTGTTGTGTACCGCCTGAACCTGAACGGTCTCCGCTCCAGCTCTGTGGTGCTCAGTGCCACTCTGTCAGAGCCTAATGTTAGCAGGATAATGTTAGCAGGATAATGTTAGCAGGATAATGTTAGCAGGATAATGTTAGTCACCAGTAGGTTCACTGCTTATGGCTTGTGTTTGACATAAGCACCTCCAGGTCTAACCCTTCCCTTTGTTTATTACCTGAAACAAACAGCCCGAATCCCCTAAAGCGTTGAACAAGCTCCAGGCAAGTGTTTCCCCACTTTCTAAAACACTTGTGCTCAGTTTGGATGTTTTTGCATGCCCTTCCCGAAATCAAACTGTACTGTCTTTTCCCATGAACTTATCTCTGCTGGTATATGTGGTATTTGTTTGTGCTGGCAAAACGTTTAAGTCTGCTATCAAACCGACAGACTTGTATTACATTGTCTTTTATCAGTTGTTTTGGGTTTATTTGAAGGAAATGCCCAACAGTGTCAACATACAGTAAGCCTTAAAAAGGGAAAACAATATTTTGTCATTTAAAACACAGGGGCTGTTAATTTGCAGTGACCTTACAATAACTAACCCCATATGCATGTGCTTTTTGTGGTTAGGTTCTAGTCATATTTATCTTTGTTATTCCCACTTTGAATGTACATGGCAATGAGAGGATTTGGTGTGAACTGTGAAATCACATCAGACTGTGGCTCTCCAAACCCTCTTCCACAACAGCCCTCTAATATCTCAACCATTCTCCTTTATTCAAGCTAGTGTTTCATTTGATTAGCTCAGAAAGCCTGTGGCATAGCTTCGAATACCTTTCATGCACGGTTCATGCCCACGGCCACACGAATACGGTTTGTGTCCATAATAACACCTGACTACTCATTCACACACCGTGGATTCCTGTAGGATGTCCTACAGTACAGTCTTGTGAGTAGCTGTTGCTTTTGATTGTTCCTAATCAATAAGCACATGTTGGGTCAGTGATGTGGGAATGCTTGGACCTTCCCATCTCCATCACGATCCTCACCTGGACATCTTGGGGAATGAAATGAAGCTACTATTGTCTCTCTGCTGCATAACATGGGCATGCCCTCAGTAACAATGGAGGCTCACTTGGGACTAATACACCGTGCAGAATGTTTCAGCTTGATTCACGATCCACTGTTCCCCCACAGAGACTTCTAACATTACATCATTCTTTCCAACTGAATACTCCACTGTGGATACTTCTGTGTATAAATGAGATATTTACTGGCCCTCATTGTCCCCCCACTCAGTTTGCCCAGGAGCTATTTTTCTTTCCCAAAACCTTTTTTTCCCCCTCAGTAAAGCTATGCTTTGCTGAAGCAGATGCTGCTATGATTAAACCCCCCCCCCCAAAAAAAAATGTACACTCACCCAGTTTGTGTATATGTACTACACAGTGTTGATGTGTGGCGATATCCTGGCTGTAACTCTGTACCTGAGTCCCTGTGCCAGAATACACCAGTCCACTATAGCCCACTGCCCTCCCACACCACGCTGCCTCTGTGTCCAGCTAGGAACCCTATGAGCACGGGCCAGAGGAATGTGGAGCGAGGGGATGATGGAAGGGAGGAGAGGGGAGGCTGGGGTCCAAGTAGCAGCTCTGATAGAAGAGTGGGCCCCAGACACCCAGTAGCCAGGAACTTGGGGCTTTTTTTGTGGGGCAGAGCAGTGGAAGTATTGCATTGATCTGATACAATGTGTTTGCATTAGGGAGGTATTGTGCAGTGTAGTAGGTAAAGGATAAGAGAGGGAGTGAAAATGTCCACATCACCCTTCCCTAGCGTCCAGCCATCAGGAGAGAGCGGTTTGACTGGAGCAGCTCTCTGACTCTGATCCAGACAGTGGGAGGAGGAACTCAATACCTCCATGTGATCTGTACAGTTTAGATCTGATTTCCACCCTGAGTTGAAATCCTGAAAGAAAAATAGTCCTCACGTTGTGTTCTGCCCCGCCAGGCACCCCGACTCCAGTCTCATTCCTGCAAATAATTTATATGTGGGGTCATTGGGGCTAATTAAACACAAGCTACCTCGATGATGCTCCCATCTCTTACATTGACATGTTTAACAATTCAGAAAACTTTTAGTCAAGAATGTGTCTTGTCTGGAACCAGGGATTTAGTGTATGTATGCTCTGTAGTGCTTTTCTCAAACTCTAGAAACCTGAGTTATAGGATGTGCTTCAGGGTTGGCGGCGACACATCTACACGGTAGAGGCTGCAGTATGTTTAAGTGGGCCAGACCCCAGTCCTTCTGGCAGCAGCCCTACTTCTCTCTGCACCAATCTCTCACTCACCCGTATGTAGGCTGAGCCTGTCCCACATATCTGTGGTGGGGCTGGGCAGCGCTACCCCCCAACCTTTAAAATCACAGAAAACTCTGGCCCACTGGGTCATCAAAAACCAGGCCCCAGTGTCCCATCACCGTAGAGAAACCAGGGCGGTACAGGCTGGCTGGTTGCAGTGCTATTTCTGTTGTGCCCACAGAGCCAGCGCCCTGGTTAGAGCGGGTAAAGGGGGCGAGGTGCGGGATGGTGGAATGCCCCCACCGCTCGAGGATTTGGGAAGTAGCCACCGCCCCGTCACAGCAGTGCCTCCCAGAAGTGGAGGGTGCATGTGAGCAGCGTCACAACCACAGGAATGTTCTCACCACCCCACAATCTCACTTTAGTTACTGCAGGCAGTGCTGCTTTTTACCCTCTGTCCTCTCTGTATGTGGGGAAGAAGTAGACTAGTGGCCTCTCAAACCCTGTGAGACAGTTGGCTATGCCCTGTGGTTGGCTATGCCCTGTGGTTGGCTATGCCCTGTGGTTGGCTATGCCCTGTGGTTGGCTATGCCCTGTGGCTGGCTATGCCCTGTGGTTGGCTATGCCCTGTGGCTGGCTATGCCCTGTGGCTGGCTATGCCCTGTGGTTGGCTATGTCCTGCGGTTGGCTATGTCCTGCGGTTGGCTATGTCCTGCGGTTGGCTATGTCCTGCGGTTGGCTATGCCCTGCGGTTGGCTATGCCCTGTGGCTGGCTATGCCCTGTGGCTGGCTATGCCCTGTGGCTGGCTATGCCCTGTGGCTGGCTATGCCCTGTGGCTGGCTATGCCCTGTGGTTGGCTATGTCCTGTGGTTGGCTATGCCCTGTGGTTGGCTATGCCCTGTGGCTGGCTATGCCCTGTGGCTGGCTATGCCCTGTGGCTGGCTATGCCCTGCGGTTGGCTATGCCCTGCGGTTGGCTATGCCCTGCGGCTGGCTATGCCCTGCGGTTGGCTATGCCCTGCGGCTGGCTATGCCCTGCGGCTGGCTATGCCCTGCGGCTGGCTATGCCCTGTGGCTGGCTATGCCCTGTGGCTGGCTATGCCCTCCAACCTGTGATGGTCATGACCAGCATATAAACAGCATATAAACCTCTGTCTACATGATTCCTACAGTAGGCTTGTATTCGCTCTGCTCAATAGCTCGAATTGATCAGTTGGTGTATGTTTTGACATAATATTATTAAACTGTATAATATAATAAACTGAATCATATTTAGATGTTAATATGAGCATAACACGACCGCCACATCTGATTTAAGAGCATTATGATCAGGCCCTTTGAGGAGGATTCTAGTGCTGCACCATTTTGTGTTCAGTCAAACAAACATTATTTTTCTGTCCAAAGACTGGTATTGATATTGAGGAATGCATTATTAAAGAAAGCCTCAGTCAAGAGTGCACTGAATCTTCCGTTTTGCAGATGAGCTGGACCATATGGTTTACATTTAGTGTTTCTCAACATTGTATGAAATAATTGGGTACAATGTCGTCTTACTGACATCATACTTTTAATGGGTTATTCATTCATTAGAAATATAGCAGATGTCTACTGCATAACAGAGGCTCCATTCTCACACTCTCTTTACTTCCCATGTCCACCCTGTGGTGAAAGCAAAGGCACTTGTCCATACCGATTTTAATGCATCTTTCATTAGCGGTTCATGGCTGGTTTAGGTGGTGGCGGTATTAACTGGCTCGATATCACTCAGTTTCTCCCTCACTTTACAGGGCGAGCTGGAACGTCAGCTTCTGCAAGCCAACCCCATCCTTGAATCCTTTGGCAATGCCAAGACGGTGAAAAACGACAACTCGTCACGTTTCGTAAGTTTAAAAAGCTACACTTGGGTAAAAATGGACTTGAATGTGACAGCTGTACTGTATGTTTTATGTACACATTTGTAGACTGTCTATAAACGGTCCCTCTGTGTAAATAGGTATTGTAGGACCTGGCTCTCCAGAATACAGTGAAAAGGTGTGTGAAGGAGAACACTGTCTGCTAAAGAGCACGGCAATGTGCTTTCCATGTTCCATAATCCTGGCATACACACACACACACACACACACACACACACACACAGTGTATCCCCACTTCCGACCAGACCTGACATTCTACATCACGGATGTCTGAGGCTTTCATTACATACAGTCGAGAAGAACTACTGAATATAAGATCAGCGTCAACTCACCATCAGTACGACCAAGAATATGTTTTTCGCGACGCGGATCCTGTGTTCTGCCTTTACAAGCAGGACAACAGAATGGATCCCATGCAGCGACCCCCAAAAAAAACGACTCCGGAAAAGAGGGAAACGAGGCGGTCTTCTGGTCAGACTCCGGAGACGGGCACACCGTGCACCACTCCCTAGCATTCTTCTTGCCAAAGTCCAGTCTCTTGACAACAAGGTTGATGAAATCCGAGCAAGGGTAGCATTCCAGAGGGACATCAGAGACTGTAACGTTATTTGCTTCACGGAAACATGGCTCACTGGAGAGACGCCATCCGAGGCGATGCAGCCAACGGGTTTCTCCACGCATCGCGCCGACAGAAACAAACAACTTTCTGGTAAGAAGAGGGGCGGGGGCGTATGCCTTATGACTAACGAGACATGGTGTGATGAAAGAAACATACAGGAACTCAAATCCTTCTGTTCACCTGATTTAGAATTCCTCACAATCAAATGTAGACCGCATTATCTACCAAAAGAATTCTCTTCGATTATAATCACAGCCGTATATATCCCCCCCAAGCAGACACATCGATGGCTCTGAACAAACTTTATTTAACTCTTTGCAAACTGGAAACCATTTATCCGGAGGCTGCATTCATTGTAGCTGGGGATGATTTTAACAAGGCTAATCTGAAAACAAGACTCCCTAAATTTTATCAGCATATCGATTGCGCAACCAGGGGTGGAAAAACCTTGGATCATTGTTACTCTAACTTCCGCGACGCATATAAGGCCCTGCCCCGCCCCCCTTTCGGAAAAGCTGACCACGACTCCATTTTGTCGATCCCTGCCTACAGACAGAAACTAAAACAAGAGGCTCCCACGCTGAGGTCTGTCCAACGTTGGTCCAACCAAGCTGACTCCACACTCCAAGACTGCTTCCATCACGTGGACCGGGATATGTTTCGTATTGCGTCAGATAACAATATTGACGAATATGCTGATGATGGTGTGCGAGTTCATTAGAACGTGCGTTGAAGATGTCGTTCCCATAGCAACGATTAAAACATTCCCTAACCAGAAACCGTGGATTGATGGCAGCATTCGCGTGAAACTGAAAGCGCGAACCACTGCTTTTAATCAGGGCAAGGTGTCTGGTAACATGACCGAATACAAACAGTGCAGCTATTCCCTCCGCAAGGCTATCAAACAAGCTAAGCGTCAGTACAGAGACAAAGTAGAATCTCAATTCAACGGCTCAGACACAAGAGGCATGTGGCAGGGTCTACAGTCAATCACGGACTACAGGAAGAAATCCAGCCCAGTCACGGACCAGGATGTCTTGCTCCCAGGCAGACTAAATAACTTTTTGGCCCGCTTTGAGGACAATACAGTGCCACTGACACGGCCTGCAACGAAAACATGCAGTCTCTCCTTCACTGCAGCCGAGGTGTTAACCCTCGCAAGGCTGCAGGCCCAGACGGCATCCCCAGCCGCGCCCTCAGAGCATGCGCAGACCAGCTGGCCGGTGTGTTTACGGACATATTCAATCAATCCCTATACCAGTCTGCTGTTCCCACATGCTTCAAGAGGGCCACCATTGTTCCTGTTCCCAAGAAAGCTAAGGTAACTGAGCTAAACGACTACCGCCCCGTAGCACTCACTTCCGTCATCATGACGTGCTTTGAGACTAGTCAAGGACCATATCACCTCCACCCTACCGGACACCCTAGACCCACTCCAATTTGCTTACCGCCCAAATAGGTCCACAGACGATGCAATATCAACCACACTGCACACTGCCCTAACCCATCTGGACAAGAGGAATACCTATGTGAGAATGCTGTTCATCGACTACAGCTCGGCATTCAACACCATAGTACCCTCCAAGCTTGTCATCAAGCTCGAGACCCTGGGTCTCGACCCCGCCCTGTGCAACTGGGTACTGGACTTCCTGACGGGCCGCCCCCAGGTGGTGAGGGTAGGCAACAACATCTCCTCCCCGCTGATCCTCAACACTGGGGCCCCACAAGGGTGCGTTCTGAGTCCTCTCCTGTACTCCCTGTTCACCCACGACTGCGTGGCCACGCACGCCTCCAACTCAATCATCAAGTTTGCGGACGACACAACAGTGGTAGGCTTGATTACCAACAACGACGAGATGGCCTACAGGGAGGAGGTGAGGGCCCTCGGAGTGTGGTGTCAGGAAAATAACCTCACACTCAACGTCAACAAAACTAAGGAGATGATTGTGGACTTCAGGAAACAGCAGAGGGAACACCCCCCTATCCACATCGATGGAACAGTAGTGGCGAGGGTAGCAAGTTTTAAGTTCCTCGGCATACACATCACAGACAAACTGAATTGGTCCACTCACACAGACCGCATCGTGAAGAAGGCGCAGCAGCGCCTCTTCAACCTCAGGAGGCTGAAGAAATTCGGCTTGTCACCTAAAGCACTCACAAACTTCTACAGATGCACAATCGAGAGCATCCTGGCGGGCTGTATCACCGCCTGGTACGGCAACTGCTCCGCCCTCAACCGTAAGGCTCTCCAGAGGGTAGTGAGGTCCGCACAACGCATCACCGGGGGCAAACTACCTGCCCTCCAGGACACCTACACCACCCGATGTTACAGGAAGGCCATAAAGATCATCAAGGACATCAACCACCCGAGCCACTGCCTGTTCACCCCGCTATCATCCAGAAGGCGAGGTCAGTACAGGTGCATCAAAGCTGGGACAAGAGACTGAAAAACAGCTTCTATCTCAAGGCCATCAGACTGTTAAACAGCCACCACTAACATTGAGTGGCTGCTGCCAACACACTGACACTGATTCAACTCCAGCCACTTTAATAATGGGAATTGATGGGAAATTATGTAAATATATCACTAGCCACTTTAAACAATGCTACCTTATATAATGTTACTTACCCTACATTATTCATCTCATATGCATACGTATATACTGTACTCTATATCATCGACTGCATCCTTATGTAATACATGTATCACTAGCTACTTTAACTATGCCACTTTGTTTACATACTCATCTCATATGTATATACTGTACTCGATACCATCTACTGTATCTTGCCTATGCTGCTCTGTACCATCACTCATTCATATATCCTTATGTACATATTCTTTATCCCCTTACACTGTGTATTAGACAGTAGTTTTGGAATTGTTAGTTAGATTACTTGTTGGTTATCACTGCATTGTCGGAACTAGAAGCACAAGCATTTCGCTACACTCGCATTAACATCTGCTAACCATGTGTATGTGACAAATACATTTTGATTTGATTTGAAGTGATACTGTTGACTCAGTGGGGACTGTGTTTTGGGCTCACAGCGGCCTACAATGTCACACAATGTCACACAATGTTTAGAACTGCTGCCTTATACATTTTGTATCCCTCCCTGCAGGGCAAGTTCATCAGAGTCAACTTTGACGTGACCGGCTACATTGTTGGGGCCAATATCGAGACCTGTATCCTCAAAGATGGGAGACTGGGAAGTGAAGGGGGAAGGGATGCAGGAGTCTGCAGATGTACATACATAGTCGGGATTTGGCTCAAGGGGCTCTGGGATTTGTGCCACACTTCAATGCAGAGTGCTCACCAGATAGTGGATAGACTTAGGTTCTTAGAGCTAGATATATTCATACTCAGCCTTTGTTTATTCATGTTTAGGTTTAATTTGGAGAATACTGGTTTTCGTTTTCTAAGATTGAATTATATCTGGTCGTTATGCTTGTGAGATATGTCAAATTTGTGTCCCTCAAGAATAGCATGTTGTGCAAGATTTGGCGTTGCAGAAAGTGTGATTTATAAAGCAGTGTGATGTGTGCTATACAGGCATTCCTCTTTCTGAGATGGTGGTAGTCAAGGTTTCTGGAAACACTGACTAAATAGCAACCCACTCAGTGGGCATTTCAGTCTCCTGTAAAACTAAGGTCCAGTGATGTGCTCAGTTGAGCTCTTGCCTGAAGCCCAAAATGGTCGCTCTTTAGACAAAACACCCTGTATTCAGACACAAGTGATCAGAAACACATGACTTTACCGTTTTAGGGCCAGAAAATTATGCCCAGTATCTCTAGATTGGGACCGCATTTAACATATTAAAGTCTATTGAGATTGGCATTAACAGAAATAAACACTTATTATTTTACAGTATATCATACGAGTATAGCAAGAAGCAGCAATTCATACCAATCCATTGTATGTTTGAGAAGATTCTGCTAGGCATGACACAATAACCAGTAAGCCATTTACCAGCACAGGAATGATGGCATTGCTCCTTTGGACCTTGACTCCCTGACTACCAGATCTCCTGGAGAAGTCCAGGGCCGTTCGCCAGGCCAAAGACGAGAGGACCTTCCATGTCTTCTACCAGCTTCTGGCAGGAGCCGGGGAGCACCTCAAAAGTCACTATTTTATACACCATTCCAATTATAATGATTGTCAGTCGTGTCTCCTGCAAGAAGAATCACAACTATGTCTATTCTTTTCAGTTTTTCAGTGCTCTGCGCCAGAAATGGCTCGCCATAAATAATACCATTTCATTATTTCTCCTCATGTTATAAGTCTTGGCTGTTCTGTTACACTACTGGTCTTTGATTTGTCTCCCCCTACCCCTCTCCTTTCAGCCGACCTGCTCCTGGAAGGCTTCAACAACTACCGCTTCCTGTCCAACGGCAACATTACCATCCCTGGCCAGCAGGACAAGGACAACTTCCAGGAGACCATGGATGCCATGCACATCATGAGCTTCTCCCATGAGGAGATCGTATGTGAGTATACACACCCTAGACCATACATGTCATATCAATGTCTGTCCTCGCCTCTTGTCTGATTCACTCTCCCTTGTGGTTGCAGGCATGCTGAAGGTGGTGTCTGCAGTACTACAGTTTGGTAATGTTGTCTTCAAGAAGGAGAGGAACACAGACCAGGCCTCCATGCCTGAGAACACAGGTGATGCTATACACTCAGAGGACATACATAATCCAACCAACACTCCAGGACTTTGAAATCATCCAGCTTAAGTTTGACCATTTCTCACCACACAGCTGAAAAAACATTGTCCCAGTTTACAGTGAGCTGATTCTCTGGGCTGCAAGTCTTCAACATTGATCATCCTCCCACAATATGCTGCTCAGTCTCAAAAACAGTCCACTCACTTGGTCCACATAACTTACTGCGGAACAGCTTCATTAAAATTATGCTGTAATCAGTATTGTAATCAGTATTGGGTCTTAGTATTTTACTTCAGAAGGAGATGGCTAGTATTTCTTTCTGGCACGTTGCTCTGCATTAATGGTCAGTTGATAACGGTAAACCATGCAGTTTGGTTGTCATTAGGAAAATGGATGTGTCTCTGCTGAGATTTATCCTTGGTGATTTTGACTGATGACTCATACATCAGACTGTGGCCATATCCTTGGGTAGCTGGGGTGAAATGTAGCGGTAGTGCTTTACTGAGGTCTTTCATGACATATTCCTGTCTGACATTTCCCCAACTGTTTTGAATTGAGACTGGTTGCATACAAAGCTCTCTATTTGTACTGTATAGAAGGCTCTGTCTGTGCCCATCTCCAGGTTGCAACACTGATGGGTCACTAGTAACCCAATGTCCTGTCTCTCCTCCCAGTGGCTCAGAAGCTGTGCCACCTGCTGGGGCTGAATGTGATGGAGTTTACCAGGGCCATTCTGTCCCCCCGCATCAAAGTGGGCCGAGACTACGTCCAGAAGGCCCAGACCAAAGAACAGGTAGGAGCTGTTCTCCAGTTCCCATCAGTTTTACACTCCTGTTTATGAATTCACTAACACTGATCTATGCAGGTCCATGAAGTTGGCCTAAGCAGAAACAGACTGGTACCCAGCAGACTGTCGTCTATCGCTCTCTGGTTCTCTCCTCAGGCTGACTTTGCAGTGGAAGCCCTGGCCAAGGCCACATATGAGCGCCTGTTCCGCTGGCTCGTCCACCGCATCAACAAGGCCCTGGACAGGACCAAGAGACAGGGAGCCTCCTTCATCGGCATCCTGGACATCGCTGGCTTTGAGATCTTTGAGGTAAATTTATTTTCAAGATCATTCATCTCTTGTTTCAGACATATAATCATGTCCAAGAGGGACTGTCTTGTCTTATTGATCTGTAATACTCATCTCTCACATCTCTTTCTCTCCCCATATCCCTCCTCTAGCTGAACTCATTTGAGCAGATGTGCATCAACTACACCAACGAGAAGCTGCAGCAGCTGTTCAACCACACCATGTTCATCCTGGAGCAGGAGGAGTACCAGAGGGAGGGCATCGAGTGGAGCTTCATCGACTTCGGCCTGGACCTGCAGCCCTGCATCGACCTCATTGAGAGACCGGTCAGCTTTTCATCTTTACACATATAGGTGTATTTTACTCGACGAACTCAACAAACTTTTACTCGACGAACTTCATTCTTCTCCTTTCTCTCTGTCTGCAGACCAACCCTCCAGGAGTTCTGGCCCTGTTGGATGAGGAGTGCTGGTTCCCCAAGGCCACTGATAAGACATTTGTAGACAAGGTGCTCCAGGAGCAGGGCACCCACCCCAAGTTCCAGAAACCCCGGCAGCTGAAGGACAAAGCCGACTTCTGCATCATTCACTACGCTGGCAGGGTACGTCCACGCAGAGCCTGGGTCTCAATACACTGAAATGACTTCCTCAGCTCGTCCTCTCATATCGTATCATTGATTGGTGAAAACAAGGTATTTCTGCCATATGAGTTCCCTTTTTCTGGCGAGGGCCTCATTCGTTCAAAGAAACTGATTTGCCATATTGACATTTTTGTTGCTGTGCCTGGTTAGGGGTTGGAGTGTTGGAAAGAGGAAGCAGTGTTTTTGAAATTAGAATGATTGTTCAGCTCCATAATGTCTTGAGAAACATGTTTTCTTTCTGAATGACGTTGTAACCTGTCAATGTTAAAGTGCTGCCTTTGAGGCAGCGGACATGTCTCCACTAAAGTTCTAGTTAACTGTTAACCTGTTAACCTGTTAACCTGTTAACAGGCCTTAGCACAAAAGTCCAGTTCTGCTCCCAATCTCCACATCTGGTTCACGTTGGTGTGAGACCGATTTTACACTGTTACGTAAATCAAAGATTTTTCAACTTTCACCTCAGTGTGGTCTCCCATCTGCAGAGGGCCTGTGTACATTCCAGGCCAGACTCCACATGAAATAAAGTTAATATCATCTTCATCCATTTTCTTATTAAATTTGTCACACAAAATTCAGATGTACATTTTGTTCTGGTCACAGCACCAGTAGTCCTCACACATGTTAAGACTTAACAAATAGGTTTTGTTTACAGCGCATAAACTCATTTTCTCTTGACCAGGTATCTAATTTAATTTGATCACACATGAAAGTCAGTGAGACAAGATAAAAGGAAGCTATTTAACACGATGTGCCGGTACATATAGCCTGTTTAGCTTACGTCTGTCTGTCTCTCCTCAGGTGGACTACAAGGCTGACGAGTGGCTGATGAAGAACATGGACCCTCTGAACGACAACGTGGCCACGCTGCTCAACCAGTCCACTGACAAGTTTGTGTCTGAACTGTGGAAGGACGGTGAGTGTCCCGTACTCTCTTCCTGTTTGGACCATGTAGTTGTCACTTTGTTTGAGTCTTGGTTATTCAGTGACAGTATTGAAGAATCCCCTTAAAACCTGGAACTTAGGACAGTGGCTATGGTGGGAGTATTTTGTACGCGCTCTCATCCATTCGACTTCTTGTCTGGTTCATATCCAGCTGCTCGCTTCTCTGTGATGAGTATTGCCAGCCAAAACATTGTGCGTTTGTGAGGTAACCTGAAATATCCGCTCGTAAATCTCCTCCCGCCTTTTATTTCCCCATTTGGCACTTCCACTTGTTTTAAAAAGCGATTGAGTTTCATTATGAGTCATTGGACATCTACAATGTATATAGAAACAACTAATAGAAAGGAAATGACTGAATTGCTTTGTTTTTGTGCATGGAATATTCTACTGGACCAGTAACAGCAATATGTCTCTGTCCTTTACAATGTACACAACTAATCATTGTTTGTGTGAGTGTGTATGCGGTAACATAATACGAATAAATCTGTGTCTGCATGGATGATTATGTGAAGCTGAGTTGTCCTTCACATCCTCCCCTCTCTCTGTTTCTGAGCTGTAGACATTCAGACCTTTCAGAGAGCCTCTTTCTATGACAAGGCCTCTAGTCTCCTTGAGCCTCCAGGTGAATGCACACGTTGCTGCAGCTCTGTAGGGTTCTTCCTGCTCGCTCACGGCTGCACTCTGCACCCTTAGATGCACCCACCGCCTCTAGGCTTTGCATGACCCATAATGCACTGTTGCTAACCAAGACCGTACCTTTCAGCGATGCTGGTTTGTCTGGTGCCATTCTGTCTCAGTCAAATCTCAGCTCAGATTGTTTATTTGAGATACCTGGATTGTTATGATTTGTTTGGAAGAGGTAGGACCTTGAAGAATACTAGCATGGAGACATCTGCCGGTGTGGAGTAATTGTATGAGAAAAAGCCTGGACATTGCCAGGGCCATGGCTGTTTAATGTATTCAACACTCACCTGTAAACTGACGACAGTATGGCTTGGAGCTGACTGGAGAGTGATGGATAGATAACGACTTCCTCCACCACCTCTTTCACACGATATTTTAGCTACAGATCACACTGATAGAGACCGACTTCCTCCACCACCTCTTTCACAGGATATTTTAGCTACAGATCACACTGATAGAGACCGACTTCCTCCACCACCTCTTCCACAGGATATTTTAGCTACAGATCACACTGATAGAGACCGACTTCATGAGCTCCACCACCTCTTTCACAGGATATTTTAGCTACAGATCACACTGATAGAGACCGACTTCCTCCACCA
Organism: Oncorhynchus keta; assembly: GCF_023373465.1. Classification (NCBI taxonomy): domain Eukaryota; kingdom Metazoa; phylum Chordata; class Actinopteri; order Salmoniformes; family Salmonidae; genus Oncorhynchus; species Oncorhynchus keta. The sequence goes on from NC_068452.1 coordinate 27,532,951, forward strand.
CCTCTTTCACAGGATATTTTAGCTACAGATCACACTGATAGAGACCTTCCACCACCTCTTTCACAGGATATTTTAGCTACAGACCACTTCCTCCACCACCTCTTTCACAGGATATTTTTACAGATCACTGATAATCTTCCTCCACCACCTCTTTCACAGGATATTTTAGACTGATAGAAACTTCCTCCACCACCTCTTTCACAGGATATTTTGCTACAGATCAATATCACCCTTCCTCCACCACCTCTTTCACAGGATAAGCTACAGATCACACTGTAGAGATGACTTCCTCCACCACCTCTTTCACACGATATTTTAGCTACAGATCACACTGATAGAGACCGACTTCCTCCACCACCTCTTTCACAGGATATTTTAGCTACAGATCACACTGATAGAGACCGACTTCCTCCACCACCTCTTTCACACGATATTTTAGCTACAGATCACACTGATAGAGACCGACTTCCTCCACCACCTCTTTCACACGATATTTTAGCTACAGATCACACTTAGAACTTCCTCCACCACCTCTTTCACAGGATATTTTAGCTACAGATCACACTGATCAGAGCGACTTCCTCCACCACCTCTTTCACAGGATATTTTAGCTACAGATCACATGATGATTCCACCACCTCTTTCACAGGATATTTTAGCTACAGATCACACTGATAGAGATGACTTCCTCCACCACCTCTTTCACAGGATATTTTAGCTTCACTGTTCTCCACCACCTCTTTCACAGGATATTTTGGCTACAGATCACACTGATAGAGACCGACTTCCTCCACCACCTCTTTACAGGATATTTTAGCTACAGATCACACTGACTTTGCTGGATTTCATAATCCCTTTAGCATGAGCTAAGCCTATTTTTGAGGGTACATTTTTTAGCAACCTTAACCTGCATGCCAGACCACTGATCTGATTTCCATAATCTTTCATTTAAAAATATAGATTGTGAAATGAAGCTTTGCTTAAATATCACCCTGTAGATATCGGTGAAGCTGATGTGGAATGACAATGATTGAAGGAGAAAAGATTCATCAGTCAGTGTCACTTAACCTTCGCACACACTCCTTAAACTTCTGTCACCCTTGGATATTGAAGTAAATCAGAGCAGTCACTTAGAGAGTTAAGGGGAGAATATGATTCAAAGAGTGGTAATGATTCAGCTCTGTTCCTGTTCCAATCAGTTGTCAGTCTTGACCATTGCCATATGCTTAGAAGCCTGGTTCTGGTTCTCCAAACGGATCAGGGCCCTTTTCATCTGATGACTTTATCCTTTGCACCATCTAGGAAGAATGTGTATGCATATGTCCAGATTCTTTCATAATAAGGCGACTGAAGCTTACCATGCCACTGAAGCTTACCATGCCACTGAAGCTTACCATGCCACTGAAGCTTACCATGCCACTGAAGCTTACCATGCCACTGAAGCTTACCATGCCACTGAAGCTTACCATGCCACTGAAGCTTACCATGCCACTGAAGCTTACCATGCCACTGAAGCTTACCATGCCACTGAAGCTTACCATGCCACTGAAGCTTACCATGCCACTGAAGCTTACCATGCCACTGAAGCTTACCATGCCACTGAAGCTTACCATGCCACTGAAGCTTACCATGCCAATGAAGCTTACCATGCCAATGAAGCTTACCATGCCACATTTAAGGACAGCCGACTACACTGTGAAACCATGGTTTCCTAGTAAGCCTCTAAAATCACATCAAAGAGGCATGATGCATCCCTGCCAAGGGGAATACTGCCTGACCCCAACGGAGGATTTCTCGAAGATATTTCAGTACAGTATATAGATTTCGTAGTATAGCTCTGATTTATAGCCCATTGCAGCACTGTCTGTATGTGTTCACCCTCGTTCATCAAACAGGTAAATTTCAGCTCTGCTGTGTACCTTAAGGAAAGAGAGATGGCAATTGCGTGTTCATAATTGGTATTGGTGAATGAAAGATATATTGGTTTTGTTGTGCTCTTTGTGACATATCCTTCTCTCTGAATACAGAAAGTAATTTATCCCCCAATGTGTTGCTCTAGTTTATGATAATTCACACTTATCCTTCGGTAGCAGTATTTCTCCTTTTATGTTTTTGATAAATCAAATGCATTAGATTGTGTCATTTAATAACATTGAGACACCCAGTCGGTGTTCCATTTCCATCTAGTTCTTGTTTTGAAAATGATATCGCTTCTTAACTATACAGTGCCTTTGGAAAGTATTCAGACCCCTTGACTTCAAGCCTTATTCTAAAATTGATTCAATTTTTTTATTTTTATCTCAGCAATCTACACACAATCCCCCATATTCTGTAGCTCAGTTGGTAGAGCATGGCGCTTGGGTAACGCCAGGGTAGTGGGTTCGATCCCCGGGACCACCCATACGTAGAATGTATGCACCCATGACTGTAAGTCGCTTTGGATAAAAGCGTCTGCTAAATGGCATATATTTTTTATATATATAATGACAAAGCAAAAACTGTTTTTTAAAATATTTATTATAAATAGAAAACTTTTAACTTAAGTATTCAGACCCTTTGCTAAGAGACTCGAAATTGAGCGCATGTGCATCCTGTTTCCATTGATTATCTTTGAGATGTTTCTACAACTTGATTGGAGTCCACCTGTGGTAAATTCAATTGGACATGATTTGAAAGTGCATGATTTGAAAGATTTGACAGTGCATGTCAGAGCAAAAACCAAGCCATGAGGCCGAAGGAATTGTCCGTAGAGCTCCGAGACACGATTGTGTCAACATTTCTGCAGCACCAATCAGGCCTTTATGGTAGAGTGGCGAGACGGAAGTCACTCCTCAGTATGAGGCACATGACAGGCCGCTTGGAGTTTGCCCACAGCCACCTATAGACTCTCAGACCATGAGAGAAAAGATTCTCTGGTCTGATGTAACCAAGATTCATCTCTTTGACCTGAATGCCAAGCGTCACATCTGGAGGGAACCTGGCACCATCCCTACGGTGAAGCATGGTGGTTGCAACATCATTGCTGTGTGGATGTTTTCAGTGGAAGGATCGAGGCAAATATGAATAGCGCAAAGAACAGAGAGATCCTTAATGAAAACCTGCTCCAGAGCGCTCAGGACTTCAGACTGGGGCAAAGGTTCACCTTCCAACAGGACAACGACCCTAAGCACACAGCCAAGACAACGCAGGAGTGGCTTCGGGACAGGTCTCTGAATGTCCTTGAGTGGCCCAGCCAGAGCCCGGACTTGAACCCAATCTAACATCTCTGGCGAGACCTGAAAATAGCTGTGCAGCGATACTCCCCATCCAACCTGACAGAGCTTGTGAGGATCTGCAGAGAAGAATGTGAGAAACTCTCCAAATACAGGTGTGCCAAGCTTGTAGCGTCATACCCAAGAAGACTCGATGCTGTAATTGCTGCCAAAGGTGCTTCAACAAAGTACTGAGTAAAGGTTCTGAATACTTATGTATATGTGATATTTCAGTTTTTTATTTTTGATAAATTAGCAAACATTTCTAAAACCCTGTTTTTGCTTTGTTATTATGGGGTATTGTGTGTAGATTGATGAGGGGGAAAAAACTATGTAATACATTTTAGATTAAGGCTGTAAAGACAAGGAGTCTGAATACTTTCCAAAGGCACTATGTTAGTAATACTCTGAGTAATGCCTTTTTAGCCTGGAGGTTGTTTTCTGTCTGAAATGGAGACAGCCAACTGGTCTCTAAAGGAAGGTGAGCTGCCACACACCGCATTGAATAGTAACATCTCTTCCCTTCACTTCCCCTTGATCTCTGCAAAGAACATAGCATCAATATATGAGGCAATCTGACTATGCAAACAAGATGGTATTGTTGATATTCTTCTCTGTATTCTATGGCAAGAACAACCACTGATCTAGCTAGTCTATTTACATTCAAATAAAACCAATTGACTGCAGTTTATGTAACGGTGGGGGTGGAAACGTCAAATAAAATGGCTGTGCTGTTCTTGGAAAAACAGCTGTATTATGAACATGTTTTGAGTTTAGTTCGATTAGGTTTTTCAATAGCTTGGTTCAGTCTTGTTTCCTATGTCTGCTTTTAATGAACATGTAGTCATGCTAGGGCCAACCGCCCATCCCACCCACTCTGGCTGTCAGTCATGTTGTTTACATGTTGTTGCGCTTGGAAGCCCTCATCTGTCCTGGTCATGCCTCTAGTCCTTTGCTGCTTGATTATACAGTATATATGTTTAGTTCACGCACCAGTCACCCCTCTACCAGCGTCTACCCATCTAACTCTGCCCTTCTCTCCTCTCCCTCTTTCTTCTGTCAGTGGACCGTATCGTGGGTCTGGACCAGGTAGCAGGGATGAACGAGACGGCCTTCGGCGCAGCCTATAAGACCAAGAAGGGCATGTTCCGTACGGTGGGCCAGCTCTACAAGGAGTCTCTCACCAAGCTCATGGCCACACTGAGGAACACCAACCCCAATTTTGTCCGCTGCATCATCCCCAACCACGAGAAGAGGGTGAGCAATGAGCAGCACACTAACCTCCCCCTTTCACTGACCACCAGTCCCTCCCCCTCTGCCCATTGTAGCCCAGACTATAGCCCCTCCACCACCCACCAGAACCACTGTAGCCCAGACTACAGCCCCTCCACCACCCACCAGAACCACTGTAGCCCAGACTACAGCCCCTCCACCACCCACCAGAACCACTGGAGCCCAGACTACAGCCACCACACTACCCACCAGAACCCCTGGAGACACACTCTGCTACCAGGCCTCAGTGGGCCCTCTGACTCCATAAACAACAGCTCAGATGGAAGGCTGGAAATGAACCAATAGCAGAGTGGGGAGTTATGGGCTATGTGGGCCTGTTAAGTGTTCCCTAATGTATTCCAGGGGATTTAGACTAGACACGCTTGTTTCTGCAGCGCAACCACAAATTACTGTCATAAATGGATGGTATGGATGGAGAAGAGGATATAAATACTGGTTGTTTTGGTGTGAATGTGTTCCAGTTTTTAGTCTAGTCCCTATGCAATCCTAATTGTAGAATGGCATTTTGCATAATATTACACAAATATATTTGAAGTAACATTGTTTCCCTATAAAACATTTTCTGGATGAAATTCTAAAAGCTGAATGAACAGTAACAGCATTTAGTTGCTATTAGTTTAGAATAATCTTCTTTGCGTGAAGTTTGGTACTGTACTGTATCTCTCCCTGACCTCTCACTTCAATGCCCCTCCCTCCCTACAGGCTGGTAAGCTAGACCCCCACCTGGTTCTGGACCAGCTGAGGTGTAATGGTGTTCTGGAGGGGATCCGTATCTGCAGACAGGGCTTCCCCAACCGTATCGTCTTCCAGGAGTTCAGACAGAGGTACTGTATTCAGTCTACACGCACCTCATACACGCACCTCATACACGCACCTCATACACGCACCTCATACACGCACCTCATACACGCACCTCATACCTCATACAGCCTATTTATGTATTTCAACCCAATTGATACGTTCCTGTGTTTACTTTTGAGAGAGAGATTATACAGGACAAAGTGGCATTGGTTTCCCATTGCCCTGGGTGTTGTGCTTTGATTATCTCATGGAGCTGTTCCATTTCTGAACAGTGAGGCTTCTGTAAGATCCGAGGCCTCTCACGTCTCTCCTCACACCCTGGTCCTAGTCAACATGGAGGTGTGGTGTAATGACCCAGGGCCTTTACACATTCATGTCCACTCTGTTGCCAGGTATGAGATCCTCACCCCCAACGCCATCCCCAAGGGCTTCATGGATGGCAAGCAAGCCTGTGAGAGAATGGTGAGGATTTGTGTGTCACTATTTTACTGTGTTTAGCACATTGAATACTTGGGAGAGGCTCTTTGTCCTTTTACAAGCTAGAGCACGGTAAGCAGGTTAAATGTATATCGACTTCATAAACACCCATGACATGATTCTTCCTTAGTATTTATAGGGCAGCGCTTAAATGACACTGTTTATTATGATTTGGCCTTCCTTCCCTGGATTTAAATCTATGACCCATTTTCACTCCAGATCCGAGCCTTGGAGTTGGATCCTAACCTGTTCAGGATTGGGCAGAGTAAGATCTTCTTCAGGGCTGGAGTGCTGGCTCACCTGGAGGAGGAGAGAGACCTGAAGATCACGGACATCATCATCTACTTCCAGTCTGTCTGCCGGGGATACCTGGCCCGCAAGTGAGTTCTCTATATGTAATGGCCTTACCTTTCCTCAATTCCTTCCTTTCGTGACCACTACAACACTTCTTAGGACAGAAAGATGCCACAGATATATGTTTCCTTTGACCTTCTTGGTCAGTATGTCTGACCACGTCTCCCCTCTCTCTCCTGACAGGGCGTTTGTTAAGAAGCAGCAGCAACTGAATTGTCTGAAGGTGCTTCAGAGGAACTGTTCTGCCTACCTGAAGCTGAAGCACTGGCAGTGGTGGAGACTCTTTACCAAGGTGGGCATGTCTCCATTACAGTACACTATATCTACTGTATATGGCTAATCTGTCTTTTTAACACCAGCATTGTCACGTCTCTCTATATAGCTATATGATAAGGCTCCTAGTCATCTACGTTTGAACAGTGGCTGACCCCAGGTCTGTGTTCTGTCCCCCAGGTGAAGCCCCTGCTGCAGGTGACCAGGCAGGAGGAGGAGATGCAGGCCAAGGACGATGAGCTAGTCAAGGTGAAGGAGAAGCAGACCAAGGTGGAGGGAGAACTGGTGGAGATGGAGAGAAAGCACTCACAGGTCAGTGTCCAGTCCACACCAACTACAGTGGACTACACTCTTAGAAAACAAGGTGCTATCTAGAACGTGAAATGGTTATTTGGCTGTTCCCATAGTAGAACCCTTTGAATAACCCTTTTTGGTTCCAGGTAGAACCCTTTTGAGTTCCATGTAGAACCCTTTCCACAGAGGGTTCTACCTGAGACCAAAAAGGGTTCTACCTGAGACCAAAAAGGGTTCTACCTGAAACCAAAAAGGGTTCTACCTGAAACCTAAAAGGGTTCTACCTGAAACCAAAAAGTGCTTTACCTACCTTTTGGAACACGTTTTTCTAAGAGTGTAGACCCTAAGGATCATCCCTTTATGAACTTCAATTGCGCATTGTACCATTCAGTCCATTATGCCCATGTTTGCATTGTGTAGCTGATTGAGGAGAAGAACATCCTAGCGGAGCAGCTGCAGGCCGAGACGGAGCTGTTTGCAGAGGCTGAGGAGATGAGAGCCCGTCTGGCCGCTAAGAAGCAGGAGCTGGAGGAGATCCTTCATGACCTGGAGTCTAGAGTGGAAGAGGAGGAGGAGAGGACCCAGGGCCTGCAAAGTGAGAAGAAGAAGATGCAGTCTCACATCCAGGTACTGATGAGACATGGAGGCTGCAGAGTGGAAGCTTGAGAAGATTGAACATGGAAGTGGTTGCACGTGTTTTATGACAGAGAATACATTTTCTGTGGACCCAAAGCATTTCTACCAGTTATCTTCTTAATAAATGCTGTGATTTTATTTCTTCCAGGACCTGGAGGAGCAGTTGGATGAGGAGGAGGCTGCCAGGCAGAAGCTGCAGCTGGAGAAGGTGACAGCCGAGGCCAAGATGAAGAAATTTGAGGAGGACATCTTGCTCCTGGAGGACCAGAACTCCAAGTTCCTGAAGGTGAGTGGAGATGAAAGGCAGTCTAGGGTTGAGAAATATTGGACCTTACTAACATTATGCTGCTGGACTTTACTATCATTATAAACAACCGGACTCCTCTTTTCCCCTTCAGGAGAAGAAGCTCCTGGATGACCGTGTGAATGAGATGATGTCCCAGCTGACTGAGGAGGAGGAGAAGGCCAAGAACCTGGGCAAGACAAAGAACAAGCAGGAGGTGATGATGGTGGACCTGGAAGGTAGGTGTCCTCTTACCTACAAGGTCTCACTAGTTATAGGTAGTGAGTCCAGACACTTTAACCCCATCCGTCTCCTTCCCTTCTCCCTTCAGAGCGTTTGAAGAAGGAGGAGAAGACTCGTCAGGAGCTGGAGAAGGCCAAGAGGAAGCTGGATGGAGAAACCACAGACCTGCAGGACCAGATAGCTGAGCTGCAGGCCCAGATAGAGGAGCTCAGGGTGCAGCTGGCCAAGAAGGAGGAGGAGCTGCAGGCTATACAGGCCAGGTGACAGACTGACAGACTGACAGACTGACAGACAGGGCCAAAGCTGGATGGAAGCCACCTGGAGATGTAGTTCAGCTGTCTTTTGCAATTGCAAGGTGTTTGACTGCGAGGAAGTCTGATTCTCTGACTGAAGTAATTATCACATAGCTGTGTAGCGCCGTCATCAAATTTCCTCCTATTTTAATTGTCTCAACACCTGTCTTTTTATATGCCATATTTAACAATGGTAGGTCTACAGTTGGCCAGACTTGCACCGGTAATCTTGTAATCTGACTATTAAAACCCTATGAGCATTTACCATTTTTATGCCCTCTCGTCATGAAAACAGTGCTGACCAGACCACCCAGCAGCTATTTATTCAGCAGATCTCACTGGGTTGGAATGTGTAAATGTTGGCCCCACGTCTAGTCTGTGTTGAACACTGGCCATTAAAAACACTCTGCTCTTTCAGGACCAACTCACATACTCAATGGTAGTTGACAGAAACAAGGTAACTGTGTTTATTTCAGGATATATTGTCTGATACTGCCACCCAGTGGAAAATACATGCATAGTAACTTAGTTCAACTCTCCAACCATAGGCCTGACTATTTGGGGTCCTTTGTACTTTGGGGTCCTTTGCATCCTAATAAAGAATTTAAAATGTGTGTGTCAGGGGAGACGAGGAGGTGACCCAGAAGAACAACGCCCTGAAGCAGGTACGGGAGCTACAGGCCCAGTTGGCAGAGCTGCAGGAAGACCTGGAATCAGAGAAGGTCTCCAGGAACAAGGCTGAGAAGCTCAAGAGAGATCTGAGTGAGGAACTGGAGGCCTTAAAGACTGAGCTGGAGGACACCCTGGACACCACCGCAGCCCAGCAGGAGCTCAGGACCAAGCGTGAGCAGGAGGTGACGGAGCTGAAGAAGGCCATCGACGAAGAGACCAAGAACCACGAGGCCCAGATCCAGGAGATGAGACAGAGACACTCCACGGCCCTGGAGGAGGTGTCTGAGCAGCTAGAGCAGGCCAAAAGGGTGGGTGGCTTCACAACAACCCCATGGTCATGTATAGTCAGAGAAAATGTTTCACATGGTTGAGGTAGTACTTCCTCTGTTTTAAATGTTATGTGTTGTCTGAGCATGATTCCTATTGTAATATCTCTTGGTCTGTGTCCAGTTCAAGGTCAACCTGGAGAAGAACAAGCAGAGCACAGAGAGTGCCAACAAGGAGTTGGTCAGTGAGGTAAAGGGGCTGCAGCAGGCCAAGACGGAGTCAGAACACAAGAAGAAGAAACTGGAGGCCCAGCTCCAGGAGTTCATGGCCCGGGTCACAGAGGGAGAGAAGGGCAAGGGAGAGCTGGCCGACCGCTCCCTCAAACTACAGGTGAGAGAGGGCCATTTGCAGCACACACACACACACGTTAACCTATGCTGGTGATGGTCTCTCAACTGGGCTGTTTGCTGTGTGTGCAGACGGAGTTGGACAGTGTGTCTGCTCTGCTGGAAGATGCAGAGAGGAAGGGAATCAAGCTGGTTAAAGACACCGCTGTCCTGGAGAGCGCTTTGCAGGACACACAGGTGAGCTAGACTGGACAACCTCTCAACGGAGAGGAATACTTCTTGTTTATCTTAAAGGCCCAGTGCAGACAAAATCTTGTTTTCCTGTCTTTTATATCATATTGTACAACAGCTGATGAAACTAACACGGAACAAATTTGATCAGTGTTATTTCCTGGTAGTTGCATAAATTGTATTTTCAACCAGCAAGTCCTTCTAATCAGCAGGTTTGCATGCGTAGGAGTTTCGGCTTTTCATGGTGACATCGCCATGCGGTAAACTGATTAATAGACCAATAACAAAGGGAGATCCAAACCTATCTGCCAATAGCAGCTAGTTTTCAGTTTTCCCCTCCCCACTTCCAGACAGTGCCAGTGAAATTGTTGCTTGAAAAATTGTGTTTTGCTAAAAGATATTTTTGCCCATTTTTTTTAATGGAAATCTATTACAATAAAGTACTTAATTGTTACTTAGAAATGATTTGATATAAAAATGGGTGTATTGGGCATTTTACATTAAGAGGAGGTGGCGTTTTCCATGTCTGTGTCTCTCTCTCTGTCTGTGTGTGTAGGAGCTTCTCCAGGAAGAGACGCGTCAGAAGCTGAACATGAGCAGTCGTATCCGCCAGCTGGAGGAGGAGAAGAGCACCCTGCAGGAGCAGCAGGAGGAGGACGAGGTGGCGCGCAGAAACCTGGAGAAACAGCTGTGCACACTGCAGGCCCAGGTCAATACAGCGCCTTACGGCTTAATTGTATCTATTCAAATAATATTACACATTAACTGCAATACAGATGTTATCACCATAACAATCTTCCACCTACTGTAGCCATCCTTCAGTGAGCATCATATCATTGTAAACTTTATGCATGTCTAGCTGGTTGAGACCAAGAAGAAGCTGGAGGATGACGTGGGGATGGTGGAGGGTCTGGAGGAAGTGAAGAGGAAGCTGCAGAAGGACATGGAGCTGGCCACTCTGAGGCTGGAGGAGAAGGGCATCGCCTTTGAGAAGATGGAGAAGACCAAGATCCGCCTGCAGCAGGAGCTGGACGACCTCATGGTGGATCTGGACCACCAGAGAACCATCGTCTCCAACCTGGAGAAGAAGCAGAAGAAGTTTGACCAGGTTTGACTGATCACTCTAAGCCATCCATAATGGTAGCTAAATTGGCTTGGTCTTAGAGCACAGTATGGAATGGCATTGTGTAGATAGATGGTGGACATTTTCCCTCTGTAAGTCACTGTTTGTCCTTTGTTGTAGCTGCTGGCTGAAGAGAAGAACATCTCTGCACGCTATGCTGAGGAGAAGGACAGGGCTGAGGCAGAAGCCAGGGAGAAGGAGACCAAGTCCCTGTCTCTGGCCCGGGCTCTGGAGGAGGCTCTGGAGGCCAAGGAGGAGTTTGAGAGACTCAATAAGCAGCTGAGGAGTGAGATGGAGGACCTGATGAGCTCCAAGGACGATGTGGGCAAGAACGTGAGTGTTGCACTGAATACTGGTGTTTTGTTCAGCTGAGGGCAGAATGGTTTGCATCTGTTGTTTTCAGATGGACTGCTCTGCATCCTACAGAAATAAACTAGGTTAAACCTAAACTTTAAAAGCCAGTTCATTCCAAATAGCATCACCTCAAAGAATCTTCTCTCCAGGTCCATGAGTTGGAGAAGTCCAAGAGGACTCTGGATCAGCAGCTGGAGGAGATGAGGACTCAGCTGGAGGAGCTGGAGGACGAGCTGCAGGCCACGGAGGACGCCAAGCTACGTCTGGAGGTCAACATGCAGGCCATGAAGGCCCAGTACGAGAGAGACCTGGCAGGGCGAGACGACCAGAACGACGAGAAGAAAAGGGCGCTTGTCAAACAGGTGCATAGAGGACACATCACTTCCATACAAACAAGAATTGTGTGAAAAAATTCCAGGAACAATATGTTGTCATACTCTCAGAGAATGTACACCATCCCCTTCCCCTCCTCTGACCTGGTCTGTCCTGTTCTCCTCAGGTGCGTGAGATGGAGGCAGAGCTGGAGGATGAGCGGAAGCAGAGAGCTCTGGCCGTGGCTGCTAAGAAGAAGCTGGAGATGGACCTGATGGACATGGTGGGACAGATAGAGGGCGCCAACAAGGCCCGTGACGAAGCCATCAAGCAGCTACGCAAATTGCAGGTAATAAACTCACACTGTCTGTAGAACAGACAAGACAAATAAAAATACAATTTAAAAAATGTATATATATATATATATAGATATAGATAGATAGATTGAATCCCATTATTGACCAAAATATATCTCCACTTTCTCCCTCAGTCCCAGATGAAAGACTATCAGAGGGAGTTGGAGGACGCCCGGGCCTCTCGGGATGAGATATTCTCCCAATCCAAGGAGAATGAGAAGAAGCTGAAGAGCCTGGAGGCCGAGGTTCTCCAGCTGCATGAGGTACAGTGGGCTGTAGTATTGCTCCTGTCATAACTCTGTGTTTTGGTCTTCTGTTTCCTGAAGTCTAGACTAGCTCGTCTTACTGTGAGAAATGGTGACCTGTGTTTGACCTCTGCCCTGTAGGACCTGGCGGCATCAGAGAGGGCGCGGCGCCATGCAGAGCAGGAACGGGATGAGCTAGCGGACGAGATCTCCAATAGCACCTCGGGCAAGTCTGCCTTGATGGATGAGAAAAGGAGGCTGGAGGCTCGCATTGCTCAACTGGAGGAGGAACTAGAGGAGGAACAGGGCAACATGGAGCTGCTCAATGACCGCTTCCGCAAGACCACCATGCAGGTATGAGCCAGGAGGAAACTTTTTCAGGATGCAGACTTGATCATTGTAATCATACTACCCTTGTTCTTCTGACTTTTAGGGAACAATCCATTATTCAGCCCTACCATAAGTACTCTCATCTCTCTCTCACTTTCCCCTCTCTCCTTCATTCCCTGTTTTCCTCTCTCCACCTCTCTCTTCCCCCTCTTCTCCCCCAGGTGGACACCCTGACCCTAGAGCTTGTGGCAGAGCGCAGCATGGCCCAGAAGAGTGAAAATGCGCGCCAGCAGCTGGAGAGGCAGAACAAGGACTTGCGGGCCAAGCTGGGCGAGCTGGAGGGCTCCGTGAAGAGCCGGTTCAAGGCCTCCATCACCGCCCTGGAGGCCAAGATACTGCAGCTGGAGGAGCAGCTGGAGCATGAGGCTAAGTGAAAAACACAGCAACTCTCTTATAACAACTCCATACCTTATTAGACAAGGTGAAATAGGAGACCAAGACTCAGGAGGAGTTCATGAGGGCCTTAGAACAAGCTCAGCCCGTTGGAAGAGAGGTTCTTGAATGTGATCTAAATGTTAATGTGATCAATGTAATGAGTCAAAAGCAATCTTAAGAGATGTACTTGAAGATCTATGACTGACAGCCTTTGTTACAGTGCGGTTCCTGTGGTGCTCTTACTGTCCTATGACCTCATTCCTCTGTCCTCCTATCAGGGAGCGAGCAGCGGCCAATAAGCTTGTGAGACGGACAGAGAAGAAGCTGAAGGAGGTGTGCATGCAGGTGGAGGACGAGCGCCGCCATTCCGACCAGTACAAGGAACAGGTGAGGAGCTTGTCACGGAAGTTTGGACGTCCCAGATATTAAAGCTACAATATGTAACTTTTTGGGAGACTTAAGCAAATTAACATAGACATTTGAGTTATAGATATTTAATTCTCATTGAAAATAAATCTAAGAAGCGATAGATCTGTTCTAAGTGCTCTATTTCTATGCTTTGCTTTCTTAAGTTTAGTTTTTGCATCTTTTACTTTCGGTTTTGTACAACAGCTGAATATATATTAGATTTTTGGTTATGGATTCTCTACACAATGACTGCTTGTTTTGACACAAACAGAA